>NC_061118.1:50659068-50698456 GCF_002878395.1 Capsicum annuum
CCATCATGATATTGATAAGCTTAATATTATTCCGTAGTGGTTGAAGATTACTCAGAGTCACCAAAAGTCCTATCTAAACGTGCAATATAAATATCTAGAATTTAATATTAATGACTAGATTTTTTGAAATCACCTATAAATGGTGTTATGTATTTTAGAATAAAGGGAAAAATTATTCCCAGATATATTTATCCATATAGAATGTTACAAAAATTTGGGCAAATAGCTATAGCTTATATGCTAGATTTGTCTATAGAGTTGATTTCTGTGACGATCTAAAATATTATGATTTGTGCAAACACCTTAATTTTTTTATGACAAGTAAAATACTCCTAATGGACTCGAGGGAAATTATTTTGTGGGGAAAATATATCCCAACACAATTGGGTTAAAAGGAATTGATCCATCCTTCCACTTACCATTGCAGTGCTAAAATAACCGTTGTAGTGGTAAACCAATCGCGATAGCCATAATCCAGCAGGAGTTAGTCCAAATTATTTTTAAAAATCCTCCCTTATTTTAACTCTTTTACGTTATAGTTTCCCCCCCCCCCCCCCAAAAAAAAAGGGCATGAATATACCCCCCTTTGCTATCCATAAGATTTCAAAGACCTAGCTTTATGAGGGCAGTTTTGAGGTACACTCAGCAGAAACTCGATATGGGAAGACACTTAGAACTTGTGGTAAAGCTCTCTCCTATTAATATCAGTTGATTTCATATATGAGGTAGGTTATATTTTTAATTGAAATAGACTTGGGTTAGATTTATATAATACTTATAATTCAGTCAAAATTTTTTATTCTTTACGCCTTTGGGTATGGTGTTTGAAAATTGGAAATGATAAAAATTTGCTTAGTATTTAATAACGTTTTAAATTATTTTTGTACTCCATTGATGCAATGTTCATGGCATAAAATGGGATGAATCATGTTAGAATTATTCTTAGTTGAACGAATACCATGACTTATAAATATGGTAGGGGGATAAGTGCAGTAATAAAGGAGAGCAAGAAGTGATATAAGATTTGATTAAAAGTTCTCTTAAAAGTCGAGATAATTATGACTTGCATTAAGGAAGGCTACAAAGTGTAAGTGAAAACTAGGGGTTAATAATTCTCTTAATTGAGCTTTAGACAACCTATGAGAATAATTAAATAGATGGGACAACCTAGTGGAAGGTACATAGTGAAATGGGTAGTTTGGTAATGATCTTTGAATAGTAAGGGTTAGGTTAGTAAGGCTAGGTATGAGTATCTCGATTGCTGTATTAGGAAAGAATTAAGGATGATATTAGATTCATGAGTGTAGGTCATAGATAGAGAGTTAGCATTGACATCTCAATAGAACCATTGTAGTCTCATAAGAGGTGTGTGTGTCCATAATTTTATAGATATATGTACCCATGGATCTTTACAAAAATAAGATTGATGGCTCCATGCTTGTATGTCAACCAAATAATTATAATTGCCTTCGATCACTTTGTGTAACTGTTGAATGCATATGCATATTTATACATATTGATGATGATGGATTGACGATTGTGATATTGTTGTTGAAGTCATGATGTTCATGATGTTTTTGTTGATGAGATGATATTAATAATGATGATAGTGATAATGATATTGATATTATGTTCATGATATTATTGTTGATGAGATGATCTTGATGATTATGATGGTGATAATGATATTAATCATGATATTATAATTATACATATTGATGATGATGGATTGACGATTGTGATATTGTTGTTGAAGTCATGATGTTCATGATGTTTTTGTTGATGAGATGATATTAATAATGATGATAGTGATAATGATATTGATATTATGTTCATGATATTATTGTTGATGAGATGATCTTGATGATTATGATGGTGATAATGATATTAATCATGATATTATAATGCTGAAAATGATGTTGTTGAGATTGACAAGGAAAAGAAATGATCACACATCTTGCATACAAAAATTTTGGATACATATACATGGAATGATCGATTATATTTATATAAAGTTGTTGGTTCCTTTAGTGAACTAGACTTATTGATAATGATCATTGTTCATGGTGGCATAATGTGAATGCAAGGTATGTCCTATATTACGTAGAATACTTTCCCCCTAAGTACATAGATATATATGCAAGGTATATTATGGTGTCTCTCTTTGAAGGGGTGTCAATGTCTTTAAGTATATTGATGGTTGTAAATCCTGTAGTGTAACACTTGTTGAGTACCAAGAAAATTAGGTCCAGTCGTGGGGTGTACTTATATCCTTATTTAATGAAGTCTATAGGTTTGTCTAGAGTGTGTTAGGAATAATAGAAACTTAAATAAGTAGTTAGGAGGGTTTGAAGGATTTTAGTTAGAGTGGATTGTCAAAGGATAAAGATATAAGAAAATGCTAAATGGCAAATAGGTCACAAAGATGTTAAACATGATGTGTTAATAATTTCATAATTTGGGAATTAGAAACTAAAACTTTACTTCATGCTATATTTTCTTCCTATTTACCATTGATGTTATTTATTTTTAACCTTGGTCAATCAATGATGCCTACCGGTATGTGTGGTTGTACTGATGTTATACCTATTATATCTCCAACTAGGGATATAGTCATATTGAAGTTAAATTGGAGTTTCTATACTCGTAAAGGTGATCATTCAATCAAAGCTCCTATCTTCTCGATCTTACATGGATGCTGGGTCTTAGAGTCTCCTATTTTTTTTCTTGTTCACTTGTACCAATTTAGGCTAATTTCTAGTGATTCACTTTTGATTATTTTGTGTATTAGTTTTTTTATCAAATGTATTAAAGTGTTAATATGTATCAACTAAATTAAAATATTTTTGAGTAAGTGTTATTTTTTAACTTCCATATGAAGTGAATAATTAGGCAGTAAGGGTTCTTCTATTTGGGGTAGGTGTTAGGTAGGTGCCTGCATGCTCCATTGTTTGGGTTGTGACAAGATGGTATCAAAGCCTAGGTTATCGATCTAGCAATACAAAAGCAAATATCGGTAGAGTATTGCAAATTAGTGTGTTGACGTCCACATCAAATCTATAAGAGGCTATATGACATCTAAGAAACTAATTCACTATCTTCTCTCCTATAATGCCATCTCAATGTTATCTCCCTGGGTTTGGTCCAATTGATATCTAGATGATTCTAATTGGTATCTAAATCATTACAATTGGGTTTAGTTTCCCACCAATTGGTATCTTTTAATATTTGAGAGGTTGGAATGAGACATCCCAACATGTAAAGTCCAGTAATAAACAAAAGGTGTTGATTTGTTGTGTTTTTCTTGATATTATGTGAAGTACTTGTTGTAACGCAATAAAGTTTAGCAATGTGTTATATGAATTATCCCAAGTTTAGTATACGATGACTTACTGTGTTATGGTTAAAACTCTTAAGCATAAATATTTGTTATGTGTATTGATTTGAAATTTGTGTGGCAAAGAAACCAGAGTATTGTGTGGACCAAGTATGATCTCGAGGTGTATCTTTATTACCATGGCTTGAGGCTTGTCTCATCTCTCCATTATTTGGAGTATTTCTTAATTTCTATCTAAATCCTAATGAACTATCTAGGTGCCTTGCTTTTCTATGAGAAATATTATGTTGGAATGCGGTAATTAAGATGAAAAGAACATAGAAATGTGTTAGAGTTAGTCAAGTTGAGGCGTTAGTTGCATTCTATATAGCTTGGGTCACAATTTAACACTCTAGACCTTAAAAACATAAAATCTAATAATGTTCGGGGTATAGTGATGTCAGAGGATAAACATGGAAATAAATAGTAAAAAGGGAAAAAGCATAACCACTAGATGGTATCACTACAAGGGTAGTTTACCTCTACAACAACAACACTAAATGTGGCGACCCTAGCACACATGCAAGTGTACGTGGTAGTGCAAGTAATAAAGTCGCCTTTAAGAGCTTAGTATTGATCCCACAGGGACTTCTGCTTAGAAAAACATTAATTCATGCTTTACTAAGAAGATTAAACTAGTGCAAACGTCACCAAAGATAGTTTATAGTTAACAAAATGAGATAATAAAGTATTAGAGTTAATAATGGGGAAAGCCTAAGGTCAAGGCAGTGTGACTAATCTTACTAACCTATGCAATCGGGTTAGTTAACTTATTTACCGTGATTGTTGATTCAAAGGGTTAATAACATAAGTAGGGAATAGTCATCCTCTAATCGTCTATCTAAGTTAACCCCACAATTACATTACTTAGCGGGGATGCAAGAACTAACTTAAATGCATTGGTATTTCATCCCCTATTTGAACCAAATGGGCAAAATTAGGTATATTCCTGTCATTTTCTACATTTCCACTCATTTTTTTTATCATTTAGAGCTTTCCTATAGTTGGTAAAAGTCATTTATGACTTTCCAAAGATGAAAGTTCTATTACCGAGCAGTTTGTTTATTTTTTACAGCCAATTACCTATTTGAAAGTCTTCGCTGGTTAGAATTGGCTATCAAATGGAAACTTCAGTTAAACAACCTCGTATGCTAATTCTAACAAGTCCAATAGCTTAGGAATGTTGATTCTAGGTTTGATGGACCAATGATTTGGATCCCAAATCTTCCAAAATCATTTCGAGCCATTGGTCAAAAATTAAGAAAAATGGTACTTGGGTGTGGGACCTACTTTTCATCAAAACAACCTCGGTTAGAAATTCTTATTGTGCCATTGAGTTTGGAATATTGAATTTTATTGGGTAGCATAGTTAATTCGCGTATATGGGATTTCAAAAAAATCACGAATGGTCAAGAGGAATTGGAAATATTCTAAGTCTTCAGCTGGTGCATTTGCTTAAACACCCTTTTAGGTCGCTTAAGAGAAGGTGTGCTAAAATAGTGCAATCCTTACTGCTTAAGCGGCTAGGAAACCACTTAAGTTACAAGCGTGTAGGGAACAAGTATTGTGAAAGTAACACTTGGCCGCTAAAGCGGTGATCGCTTAAGCAGCCTAGTGTCCTCTTAAGAGACTCTTAGGAAGCCTTAAATGCCTCTTTGCCTGAATTTTTTTCCATTTTCAGACAAGTTCAAGAGTGAAAAACCTTAGAACATGTGAAAAATTGGGAGAGACATTAATAGGTGTTTTTGGGGTGTTTGTAAGCTTGAATTATGCTCTTCTTCGGATTCTTGGTAAGTTTTCATGGAATTCATTGTTAATTTCTAAATTATTTTCCAAAATACCTAAAATATTTGTCAGTTTATTGTAGGATCATTTGGGCTCAAAATTTACCCATTCTTAAGGATAAATATGCCTTTAGCATAGAGGGACACATTGACTATTTCAAAAGTGTGATTCCGCATGCAGGCCCTGCATGGGATCTTTACATAATTTAGACTCAAAGAACAAAAATGTAAAATGGGTACCATTTTTATTGTATTGATGAGTAGATTATGATTTTGACAGCGTGGCATCATGCAAAAGCTTTTCAGAGAGGAAATTCATCGACTTAGCAGATTTCTCTAGGCTTTTATTCAGCATCCTGGTAGGCTATGTTTACCTTCCTTATAGATTATGCTAATTTAGAGTATATTTAAGATATCATGCTAGATATGGTTTGAGAGTTAGGTATTGAAGATATAGATCATATTATTTGGGATATTTAGCCTATTATGAAACCATAAAATAGCATAATTGACTTAGTTACTAAAGCTTTAGGTAGAATTGCTAGCTTTGGGCTAAAAGTGGCTTACTTAATTTCTAGAAGTAATTTTAGATACGTTAGCCTAGTCAGGGGTAGAAATTTACCTTGGAACAGATTTCAAGGATTAGAAGTAGGCCCCTCCAATCCAGCTTAGGCCAAGACTTTTGTTAGCTCCTTGTAGACTTTTATAAGCATATATACTCTTCAAACGCTTTTTTGTAAAGATTGAGGATATATCCATCCTTCTTATGACATATTTATACTTGGGAGCTAGTGCTAGTTTTGGCCTAAGTTTGACGATTTATTGATATTTAATTTTGGTTCAAGTTCGGCAATTGAGGATATGTTTTTCTGTTTATGTCTAGAAAATGATGATGATACTAAGTTTTAGTTTGATTCCGAAATTAAGAGTTTATTTATGGTATATTTATAGTATGGATGGTGTCAATGTTGTGGCTTGAGTTATGCCTGATTAATGAGATTCCGGTTAGTTATTTCCTTGATTGCGTCCTCCAAGTTTATGGGTGCTGCATTGGGTTATTTACTTTTCTGCACTTACTGGCTTATAAGGGTAGTCTTGTAGTATTAATTATTCTTTTTTCATATTATATCCATTTCAATTATTTATTTATAGTATTAGGTCATTGGATCGTTACTCCAAGTTTGCCCTTTTTACCTTGACGTAACGTATTTGTTTTGTATCTTCATTATTGTTATGGCATGATTTAGCTCAATTGGTCTATGATGCTTACTGAGTACCCATGGATTTAGTATTCATACTACACCTCCATACCTTTTTGGTATAGATTTTAGTATTAGTGCACACCACTAACATTATGATCGTGTTGCTTAGAGTTCGAAGGTAAGGTGAGCTCTCAAAGCTGGAGTTTCCCTTTTCTCCTCCTTCTACTTTTGCTTAGTATTTCATTATTTGAGACTGATGTATATTGACTAGTACAATACTTGTATTCCTTTTTCTAGTGACTCTTGTACCGATACTATTAGGCCCTGGGATGTTATTTCTATTTTATCTATATTTTAGACTATTGTTAATATTACTTGGATTATTGTTGCAATTCTTAACTTGCAAATTTCTTGCTTTTATGCCTTTTCCACCGAATTAGCCCATTGCTTATAGCTTTGAGATACTTCTTGGCTTACCATTTAGTGGTATAAAGTAGGTGCCATCATGACTTCTAAATTGGGTGGTGAAAAATTTGTAACAAGACTAGGTTCACTAGTACTGTTGGTACAACAGAAAGTATCTAGTTGTTTCACGACCCAAACCAGGGCCTAGTCGTGACGGGTATCTCAAGCCCATCGTGATCCATAGACCACCCCTTAGCCTAACCAATAGAGAAAAATTAAGATAAATAGAGGAAGACAACCATACATGATATTAATATGAATAGATAAACCAAATGAAAAATAGGAGTCAACAACAAATATGAAACCCATATTTGTCCATAAAATCCTCTAAATACCAAAGTACAAAGCTAGGCCGAGACATGCCCTCGAACACGACAAAAAGATTTCACAATTTACAAAACCTAAAATGAAACCTAATGAAATAGTAAAGCTTTTTGTATGATAAAGGCTCACTACTTCAAAACACCTAGATCGATATCTATACCACCTAATGCTACACAGTAGTAACAAAAAAACCCTTGGATCTAACATCATGAAACGATGCAGAGTCCAGGGATGGTCAGTGGGATAAGCATTGGCCTGTATTTAGGAAAAGTTCTAAAATAATGCCATGTCTAAATTCAGGCTAAACCATATGCACACATTCATATATTCATACATAACATGCCGGGATAGGGTAAAGAGGCTATGAACATGAGAGTTTAAAATCATTAACCTTGACAGTGTAGCTCTATCCGTCCTAAGGGAACCCACGGGCTATATAGGTTTAACTTCTCCTGCTGAAAGTGTCCTAGTTTGTGTTAGCCAAACGAACTGAGGAAATCGGAGGAAGGTCCAGAGACACCAAGGCTCCAACCATTCCAAAAATATATAATGAGTGAACTATGCACACAGTCATAAAGACCCACACCCCGACAAACGTGGTTTCCAGTATTGGTCCCCCTAGCACCTCAACCTTTACGGCTTTTCTACACAACCCCCTTTAAGCCCAAAATAAAATATTTGAACACAATCCCATCCATTAACCCAGGAGTCATTTATTAAGGCATTTACTGTTTGGTATCGTCATACCAATTTATGCTTGTAAGCTAATCCAATTATGCCATTCCAATCCAATCAACAAATTTGACTCCTAAGTTTCATTGTAAAAATCCAAAACCATGGCCAGCAAGGCCTTTAAATCCCATTTAGCCTTTATATGTAATGCAATGTTCCAAAAATAAGTTAAATCATGCATATATCCATGTTCCAAAACCAAATTACAAGTGGGTTAAGGTTACTGCCAATTCCAAGCCAAAAATCCATAAATTTGGGGAACTCTTGTCCCGCATTCCAACCATATTAACCATTTGCACCCATTCGGACCCAAAATCAGAAATTAAAGAATAACCAAAACATTTAAACCATGAGAAATATAACTCAAGTAATTTTCATAAATAATCCTCAACCCAATTTCAAACCCAACCATTAAAACCACATGAACAATGATTCACATATGCCATTATATAAAACTAAAGTTAAGGGAGGAGGTACATGCTTGAAACACCAAAGTATTTGGAGAAAAATCACAAATTAGAGCCTAGATGTTTAATCCCTTGGTAAACCTAGCTTTCTCTTGCTCTAGGAAGTTTAAGAGGAGATGAGTGAAGTTGATTTTTCAACTGATGGAAAAGATACTATTTGAGGTGTTTTATGTAGTGGAATAATTTTTAGATGGGAGGAAAAGACCAAAATAACCCCACTTAAAGTGTACAGGAAAATTGGGCCTAGTTGCTACGACTCGTGACGTCTGATCACGAGTCGTTACCTAGATTAGTTAACTGAGGGTCCAATTCCTGGCCCTTTAATTTTATGCTTATGAGTCACTCATTACGACTCATGACATCAACTCTGGTCAAGGCAGAAACCTCAGACAATCTTACTAGTGAGACCACAAGTCTCACCTATTGACTCGTGATGGCTCGTCACCTGAGTTGTTGTCCTAGCAGTATTGTCAACACTTTGCAATTTTCAGAGTCTAAAATACTGGGGTATTAAATTACCTCCCCCCCCTCGAGGATCATTCGTCCTCAAATGAGAAGTTAGGGGCACCCTTGGCACGATACAAGACAAAGTGCAACCATAAATTAAGACCAAATTTGAAAAGCAATAAGGAAGAAAGAAACTAATACTTTAAGCATCTACATCCAATCCGGGGAACAAGAACAGGTATTTAACCTTCATACCATCTTTAGCTTCCCATGTAGGTTTTTCCAGCTTTTGGTTTCTCCAAAGCACTTTTACCGAAGCTATATTACATCCTTAGTCCTCAGACTACAGATTTTCTTATCTAATAACTTCACTGGGATTTCCTCATACAATAAGGAATCTGAAACACTAACATTATCCATAGGAACAATTAAAGAAGGATCACCTACACACTGTTTCAACATCGACATAAAACATGGTAAATAAAGCCCAAGCTCACAGGAAAATCCAACTCAGAAGCAACATTCCCCACTCTTCTGAAAATTTGGTATGGACCAACATAACGAGGACTAAGCTATCCCTTTTTATGAAAACTCATGAATCCTTTAATAGGAGAAACTTTCAAGAACACCCAATCACTAACCTAGAACTCCAACTCCCTGCTCCTCATATTCATAGAAGATGTTTGGCTTCTTTGGGCTGTCTTAAGTCTTTCTCTAATCACCTATACCTTCTCAATATCTTAGTGAACCAAGTCAAGACCAAACAACCTAGCCTCACAAACCTCAAACCACCCAATAGGAGACTTACACCTCCTTCTATAAAGAGCCTCGAAAGGAGCCATCTAAATACTCGAATAATAACTATTATTATATGCAAACTCAATGAGAGGCAAATGATCAACCCAACTACCCCCAAAATTAATTACATATTCCTTTAGCATATCCGGAATGAGACTATCCGGGAGAAGGTTGGGGTGACTCCAGTGGAGTGCAAGATGCGGGAAGCCCGATTGAGATGGTTCGGACACGTGAAGAGGAGGGGCATGGATGCCCCGATTCGTAGGTGTGAGAGGCTAGCGTTGGATGGTTTTAGGAGGGGTAGGGGTAGGCCGAAAAAGTACTGAGGTGAGGTGATTAAGCGGGACATGGAGCAGTTATAGCTCACCGAGGATATGACCCTAGATAGGAAGGTCTGGAGGAAGCGAATTAAGGCAGAATACTAGGGCCGGTTTGGGTCGATAGTGTAGGGAATAACTTGGTGGGAGTTTTATTCTTGTTATGATTCCGTGTTCCATGTTTTATTACGAATCTGCGTGCTTTCCTCTGTTTTCTAATACTTATGGGTGCCATATTTATGTTATGTAATCTAGTGTTGTGCTTTACTATGAGTTTGTGTGGTATCTCGTGACTTGAGCCGGGGGTCTATCGGAAACAACCTTTCTACTTCTTTAGAGGTAGAGGTATGCACTGCGTACATCTTACCCCCCCCCCAGACCCCACTAGGTGGGAATACACTGGGTTTGTTGTTGTTGTTGTTGTTGTATTCCTTTAGCATATCCTCCAAAGTCTGAATAGTTTATTTCGCTTGTCTATCCATTTGATGATGGAAAGAGGTGCTAAGGTTTACCTTAGTACCCAAACCTTTCTGAAACAAATGTCAAAAGTGAAACAAAACTGTGAACCTCGGTCTTGGAAATATCCACCTCCTTAATTTTAAATTGATAATGGACCAAACATAGATCAATCTTAGAAAAATATTGATCACCCTAAAGCTAGTCAAATTGATCATCAATCCTAGGAAGAGAGTACTTATTCTTCACTGTCACCTTATTCAACTGCCGATAATCTATACACATCCAAGAAGACCAATCATTCTTACGCATAAAAAACATCAGAGCACCATACGAAGAAACAGTAGGACAGATGAAACCCTTATTAAGAAGATCCTTTAACTTCTCTTTTATCTCCTTTAACTCAGCCAGAGGCATTTTATAGGAAGGAATAAAAATATGATAGGTATCTGATAGAAGATCAATCCCAAAAATTATTTCCCTATCAAGAGAAAACCAAAAAGATCATCAAGAAACACCACAAGAAATTCATTAACTACAGGGATGGATATCAAAGAGGGACTTTCACAGTTAGAGTCCTTAACCCAAACTAGGTGATACAAACACCCTTTGAAATTAACTTCTAAGATCTAAGATAAGAAACAAACCTCTCTTTAGGTACTAAGGAACTTCCCTCCCTTTCAATTATCAGTTCAATTGGAAATTAGAAACTGCACCTTCGCGTCTTATAATCCAGATACACAGCACAAATGAAGCCAATCCATCCCCAAGATTACATCAAAGTCTACCATATCCAGCTTTATCAGATCCACCAATGTCTCTCTATGAAAGATGGACACCACACAACACCTGTAGATTTTTCTAGAAACTATAGAATCACCCACTAGAGTAGAAACAGAGAAGAGTTCGAAAATATTTTTAGGACTAAAACCAAAATACATAACCATATAAGGGGTTACATAGGATTGGATAGAACCCAAATTAAGCAAACAGTAAAATCATGGGAGAAGATCTGTAACATACAAGTAATAAAATTAGGAGATGCCTCATACTCCTAATAGGTAGCAAGTTAATAGAGACAATTATGGTCATTTCTGGCACCAGAAGTGGCAGCCTTTAGTTCAAGAGCCAAAGAAGTGGCGATTGGGACCTTATTAGCTTTGGTGGTAACTTTAGTTGAATGAATTTTCCTCTGCATATGTTTGTCCAGACCACAGTTGAATCACAAGTTCCTCCCTTCATCAAAATAACCACGATAAAGTTGCCTACAAAATCTATAAGGAGGATAAAGTAGGGCTGGCTGAGTTCCACTAGCCGAAGACTGGACACTATGTGCCTTAGGTCTACTACTAGTCTAAAAATGATGATTACTAGAAGGGGATTAGGATAAGGAGAACTTTCCATAAAATATGAACTAAAATTTCCCCAACTCTTCATTGGGTATACTACCTACCATTTTTCCTACCGCTCTACTGATTTGAACCCTCCTCTGAATACCTAAACTTGTTATTCTGCTTCTCTCTCATTCTGGTTGTCTCTTATTTTCATTCTCTACCTATTCCATATAGACAACAAGCTTGTGGATGTCCATATTATTGTTAAATATTGCATCCTTACACTCTAATACCAAGTCACAGGATAAACAAAAAACAAACTTTCTCATCTTGTATATCATAGTAGACACCAACTCTGGAGCATAACGAGACAACTGGTGAAATTTCAATGCATATTTTTTCACTCTCATCTTGCCTTGCTTTAGATTTACAAATTCCTCTACCTTAGTTTCCCTCTGCTTCTGGGTGAAGAAATTGTTAAAGAAGGCACCTAAAAACTCATCCATACCACCGACTCTACATTATCCCTTCTCAGTTATTCCCATTCATCATACCAATAATAAGATATGTTTTTTAGTTGATACACAACAAACTCTACACCCTCTAAATCAATAGCATCCATCAACCTAAAAATTTTCTATCTTATCTATAAACCTTTGAGAATTGTCCTCAACCTTAGAGCCTGTAAAGGTTGGGGGATTCAACCTTATAAACAGGCCAACCCGAATAACCCCAGACAAAGGAGCAATAGAACCAACATGACCATATTGGAAAGACTGAGATGCCACTAGTTTGGTAAGCAGATGAATAGACTGCCGGAACTCCGTATTCGAGATACCTCCCTGAGGTATCTGGTCATGAGTACCATCAACTCAAAAATCCTGAGGAGTACTAGTAGGGACCGGTGAAACTCTATGTAAGGAAGTACAATTAGGATCAAGGACCTTAGAACAGGTTTGTACTTCATAATCAGGACGAGTTCCACCCACATTCTCCACACGTAAGACAGAGAGTCCAATAGAGTTTTTACGAATACTAGATCTTTAGGGAGGTGTGATCTTAAACGTGAATAAACTGGTAGTTAGAGAGTTTTTACAACTCTAGAATCTATATCCTAACTATAACACAAGAAAGGGAAGTATTCCTAAATACCTTGTATCCCCCCTTATAAATGCAGCACACTACACACTCATAAAAAAGGGATACCTAAAGACCCTGAACTTTGCTATGATACCAAGATTGACATGACCTAAACCAGGGCCTAGTCATGACGGGTATCTAAAACCCACCGTGAGCCAAAGACCACCCCCTTAACCTAACTAATAGAGCAAGATCAAGATAAATAATGGAAGACTACCAGACATGATAATAAGATGAATAGGTAAACCAAATAAAGAATAGGAGTTAATAATAAATATCCAATCCATACTTATCCACAAAATCCTCTAAACACAAAAGTGCCAAACTATGTTGGGACATGTCCCCAACCATGACAAAAAGAGTTCACAATTCCCAAAATCTGTAAAAGAAACCTAATAAAATGATAAATTTTTTTGGATGATAGAGGCTAAACATGTTACAGCTACTCGATCGTTATTCACACCACCTAACATTGCACAAGAGTAATAAAAGAACCCTAGGACCTTACATCGTGAAATAATTTAGTGTCTAGGGACGGCCAGTGGGATAAGCATTGGCATGTAACTCAGGGAAAGTGATAAAATAATGCCATGTTCAAATTCAATTCAAAGAATATGCACACATTCATATATTCATATATAGGATGCTGGCATAGGGTAAAGAGGTCATGAACATGAGAGTTTAAAATCATTAACCTAGATTGTGTAGCTCTATCCATCCTAAGGGCACCCATAGGCTATATGGGTTTAACTCCCCCTACTGAAAGGGACCTTGTGTGTGTTATCCACACAAGTTGATAAAATTTGAGGGATGGCCAGAGACTAAGGATCCAACCATCCCCAAAAAATATAATATGTGAACTATGCACATATCTATAAAAACCACCATGCTAGCAAACATGGTTTCCAATAGTGGTCCCCCTAGACCTACACTTTCACGACGAGCTAAACAACCCCCATTAATGCCTAATTAAAATATTTGTACATAATCTCATCCATTAACCTAGGAATCATTTATTAAGGCATTTATCATTTGGTATGATCATACCAATTTATGCTTGAAAGCTAGTCCAATTATGTCATTCCAATCCAATTAACCAATATGACTCCTAAGTTCCATTTTAAAACTCCAAAGCCATAGCCACCAAGTCCTTTAAAATCAATTTTTATCCATTTAGCCTTTGCAAGTAATGTAATGTTCCAAAAACAAGTTAAATCATGCATATATCCATGTTCCAAAATCAAATTACACAGTGGTTGGAGGTTAATGACAGTTCCAAACCAAAAATCGATAAATTTAGGGGAACCCATGTCCCCCATTTAAACCATATTAACCATGAACCCATTCATCCCAAAATCTTCAATTAAAGCATAACTAAAATATTTACACAATGGAAAATATAATTCAAGTAGTAATTATCAAGAATCCTTAACCCAATTTCAAACCCAATCATTTAAACCACATGAACAATGATTAACATATTCCATTATATAAAATTGAAGATTGGGGGGTCGGACATGCCTGAAACGCCAAAGAATTTAGAGAGAAATCAGGAATTAAAGCCTAGATGTTTAATCCCTTGAAAACCCTAACTTTCTCTTGCATTGGGAAGTTTAAGTGGAAATGAGTGAATTTGATTTTGTTAAATGATGGAAAAGAGATATATAAGGTGTTTAAGTCATGGGATAATTTATGGATAGGAGGAAAAAACCAAAATAACCCCACTTAAAACATGTAGAAAAACTGCGTAGAGTCGTTATGTCTCCGGTAAAACTCGTGATGTCTGACCACGAGTCGTTACCTACACTTATTACCTAATGGTCCAATTCCTAGTCCTTTACTTTTATGGTCATGAGTCACTGATTACAACTAATGACCTGAACTAATGACTCATGACATCGACTTGTGGTCAATGTAGAAACCTTAGGCAATCTTACTGCTGAGACCACGAATCTCACCTAACATCTCGTATCGAGTGTTTATTACTCATCACATGTGTCATAGTCCTGGCAGTTTTGCAAATACTCCAAAATTTTTGAAGCCTAAAATCTTGAGGTATTACAAGTAGAGTTCCACAAATCGGAACGCTAACGTCTATTTCTTATCTTTAGGTGGTTATAGGAAATTCTTAGGAGGTCTTCACTTTTTTATTAATTTCATGCTAAGATTTTGAGTTGGTTTCTAAATATTCCTTTGGTATCACTCTTTGTTAGATGGATGGGACACGCACTATCATTGCACGAGATAAGGACCCCAAGTTTGAAACTAGAGATCCTATCGCAGTTCATGGATGACTTAGCGATCAAGGAAAACTTAGAGATGTAGTCCCAATCAGGGAATAGTATAGAAGGGTCCATTACCAGATCCTATTACTTCTCTCAAGCGATAGATTCTTCCGCCCCAGCTAGCGGTTGGCTAAGGACCAACATAGGTTTTATCGGGGTTTATTTCTTCTTTATTGCTCAAGAGGCATTTGTTCAGATCTTTAGATTGGTTGGTGGTGAAACTTCTAATGTTATACAGTCAACAAAGTAGAGTGGTAATGAGGTGGGGGCGCAACCGATAGTTGCGACTCACAGAATTGAGGTCCCTCCTGCACCGATGGTTACCTAGCCTGCTATGTCTATTGAGAAGCAAAAGATTCTGGGTAGGTTGTCACGACCTAATTTCTCAGGTTATGACAACACCTACTATAACCCACCAGTAGGTTAGCCAACCTATTGTCCAGAACTACTAGTAATAGACTACCAAAAGAAATGAAGGAAAAATGCAAAATAAATATAGTTAAAAGACGCAAATATATAATATAGTCCCAAAACCTAGTGGAATTCGTACAAGACTTCTAATATAATAAGGTTACAAAATGAAGTGCTAAATGAATATAATGATACAACCTATCTCTGAATACGAAATAGAGACTAGTCTAGTACATAAGAGGGAGAATAACAATACTCCAAAAGACAAGACCACACACTATGTCTCTAAACCATAGCTTCTCCTCACGATGCACACAATAATGTGAGAACCTGCACTATGATCTGCAGGATGAAGAAGTGTAGTATGGGTACCAAGCACTTGGTACTTGTAGGCAACTGCCGACTGAGCTCCAAAGATAATGCAAATATAATAGTATGTAAGCAAAAATGTAAACGACATCCAAATATCTAGCAAACTACATAATAAAAGTAATGAGATAATAAGGATAAACTATCCTTGTCATATCCAAGAAACTAACATAATAAGGCTAAAGAGGCATTAAGGATGAACTATCATATTTTAGCCATACTCGAAACACTAAGCCCTATACCATATATCTCTTGCCATTATATGACTAAAGAATAGAAGAAGGATCTATATATATATATATATCGATACAAGGCCAAGAAATGGATATACAATATAAAAAAAATGAAAGAGAGGGATATACGGTAATACCATAACTACTATAGGTAGATACATATACATAAGCAAGGTTAGCTCGAGGTACAATCGAATTAATCACACTAGCATCTCAAGGCCTTCTAATCAAAGTAGGAACTAATGCTAAACATAATCATGGTCCAAATCCATAATACCTAACCATGGGATAATCATGTAAAATAAAATAATCGTAAGATAAAAAAATTGGAAACATACCTCAAATCTCATTATCAGTCCAATAATCAACCTGTCACGAATTAACCATAATAACAATAACAATATAAAATAATTGGCTAGTCCGAACAAACAATACCTAACCGAGTCAATCATAAACCACCACAATCATAGGCTTGGAAGGTTCAATCAACACTCAGCAAACAACAGTCAGAGCCTATACCTATGGAACCCCCCCATGAGGATGATAGATACAAGAACCATACAATATAATGCAAGAAGTACTTATACATATACGTATGCATCCCCCATAAGGTTAATAGATATAGGCGTACTCCTGATAGGCAATGTGAATGCAAGAATGAATGCCAACTAAATCTTTAATACCATAATCGATCTAAGTACCCTAATATAATCTAGTGTCTACACTTTCTCCAGCTCGATGGATTACAAAGGCAGGACCTACGATAACCTCTCTTCTCTAGAACAATGTCTCACGGATAAATGAACCCCTAGGGGGTTTGGGAGTACCCGTATACACCGACCTGGTCCCAATCTAGGATTTCTAATAACCCATAATCATTATCAATCCAATCTATCCAGTGTCAGAGATATATACATATATACATTCATACAATATATAGGGCTAAAGTCGTGGCTAAAAACATATAAGTTCGTTAATCCATTGCAAAAAAATAAGCTCTGAGAATAAATCAACATAAAAGTGTAGAAAGGATTGAAATATCTCTCGATCAAGATAAGTAGTGGTAGCAATATTATGGATCAGAATCTATTATGGTGAAAGCTCTAAAAGATCACTATTTAGTCTCACAAGCTCATAAGTTATTTAGTAAGATGGTACCATTCCCATTATGGAGAATCTGTTTTAAATGTGAAAAGTGTGAATAAATCATTTTTTGGGGAAAAGAGTAGTAAAACCATAATTTAACTTGGAATCGTATAATTTACTACCTAAGCGATCATGAATATACCTAGTTTATACAGGGCATCACTAGTATCCGAAAAATATGATTATAAGCATCAATATGTCTATTTACTATGACTACTACCTTCACAAGGATAAACACTTCCCAAAATACAACCGATATCATAATCACAACCTTGGGCCCAATAATATATATCCGACATAACTATACCATCATAATTTAGGGAAAACCATCACAATCTACCGAGTAATGTATTAAACATCATACTAATGGTTCATTAATCTCAACTATGCCTAACATGCTAGCAACCTAAGGTAATAGGATCATAGAAGTATAATAAGTATTTCACCTTAAGGGTCAATTCACCCATCTAGTCCCCAAGCTCATGATGTAGGCTGATTCATGGGGTTCTATCCACAATCATATCCTAACATACCTATCTAACATGCAATATATATAAAAAAATACTATCTCAAGAATAAGAGTACACAAAAGCCTACCGCGATACGAATCATCCATCTTCACTTCACGCTCTCAAAATGTCATCAGACTATCAAAATAGAAATCTACACATCATTAAGAGTAAAACAAGACAAATATTTCTATATTATGGGTCGGGTCAAATTTTGGGTCAGGAACAAGCCCACGAGGCCCAAAAATAAAATCCACAATTTAACCAGTCATGAGGTTCCTCAAAGGATAAGGAATGCATGTTAAAAACTTTCGCACAAACGGAGCACAAATCGGGTCTCCAATAAGCCCTCATAATTTAGGAATTTAAGACATGATTTCTGTGAATTTTACCAAGAATTTTGATGGAAATTAAAGGGAAAATTAATGGGAAATAACCACAAAGAGTTAGGTTATCTTACCTTAACTTTCATAGATAATTTTCCACCTTTCCCCCTCTTTGAGCTCTCAACTTGGTATAAAAATGGTGGGAGAATTGATAGAAAATAGAGTGGGGAAAAGGGGATTTAAAGCCACCAAGTGTATCTTAAGCGACCAACCTATCACTTAAGCAATCTGGCAAGGCCGGTAGATATCGATTAGGCGATTGTTAGGCCGCTTAAGCGATTACCGCTTAAGCAGCCATAGTCATTGCTTAAGCGGCCATTGACCAAATGGTCAATGTCACTTAAGCAACACCATGTAGTGTACACGATGACCGCTTATGCGGTTATATGATAATTTAAGCGATGTATCTGTAGCCTGATACACCAGATTATAGGTAGGCCTTAAACATAAAAAATATACGCAAGATGAGGAAATGATCAGGAAAGTCATTACAATGTCCACTTTTAAAAGGACTTTTATTTACAAAAGTCAGTGGATAAAAAGATCATGAAAGGTCAATGCTCCGAGCATGACTTCCCAGATAACCTCTAAGAAAAAACGATGCTTCCATGGTATTTTTCTACAAATATCCTTTTTTAAACCAACTTACTTTCCTTATTTTTCACATAACCAAAACTCAACCTTAACCACATACTAGCTACCAACTGAATTGAGAAAGAATAATGCACACAAAATTAAACCATAACACACTGATACCTCACCGATACTAGCACAACCAAGTAAAAACTCATACAAGACTGAGGCAATCCAAGGCATGAACCATGCAACCAATAACATAATCCAAATATAACCTTATTTTACCTTTCCAAACCTTCTATCAACTCCACTAAATAGAAAGTCACTCGAGTCATGTCCAGGCAACCCGACAATGAATACCCAAATTACCAACTTAAAAAGTGGTCACAGGAAAGCTTACCTATGCCCAACACTCTAAACCCAACTAATACAAAAACCACATCACAGAAAGAATTGAATATCCAACCTTACACCAATACCAAGAACAAACCATCATTAGTAGACAAACCCGACAAACCTAAAAGATAAACCTAAAGCCTCTCAACATCAACATCAAAAGAACTATCTAGAGATGAACTAATCAAATTAGAAGGATGGATACTAAATTAGTCAACCTTAGAAATGGGCTACACAACCCAATCACCAACTCAAAAACCATAATAGAACCATAGAAAGAAAACATACCTTCAATACCATTATCCACTCCACCACTAATCGAGCATAACCAACAAACGAGGAAAATGGCCAACCTTACCTCACTACATGAGAAAAATCATCCAACCTGTATAAACGCCTATGCCAATGAATAAGAAACAAAAGGAAGGAAAATTCTAACTAGATACTTCCAGTCTAGTTATCTACCAAGCGAGTATTGATTAACAACAAACAATGGAAATAATAACAATAACAATATAAACATCAATATAAAGGATAGGTGGTACAAAAAATGAAAAAGAATAACAAATACCACTGTAGGCCATAAGAAAGCCAATATGATATAATAAATGGGACTCGAACCCAAATTCTACACCTATAGGGAAAACATTAACACTGACCCACTTCATCCACTATTAAAATAAATCATCTACTGGGGTAGCATATAATCTTAAACTCTATATCGAGGTACACAACAATTAACATAGACCTACCAAGGCATATAATCATTGATGGGTACGAGAACCCTAATGTACTCAAATAAAAAGGTAAAGGTAGGAAATAAACGGCGCAGCTATCATGGTAAAAATATGAAGTCACATGCTTTATGGGTTTGAGAGAGATCAAATATGAATGGGTTCAAACTTGGACTAAGTATTTGAATTATCAATTAAGGAGATAAGGGCACTGGCCCCAATAAACGGGGCTACAATACTATGAGACTAATCTGAGTGAGCTGAATGACCAATAATCCCATGCTAGGAGCACTCTCTGGGGTACGAGCTAACCCCAATTGATTGACCAAATGACGTTGAGGGTATTCTCTTCTGAAATAACCATCCTCTCTATATTTATAACACACCCTAGGAACTTTAGGTTGGTAAGGAACATATGCTAACTCTGTGTGAACCACTAAAAAACATGCGTAAGGAACTCTCTAGACTAGTTTCCCATCTTTCCACAACTAAAACAAGCTTATGAAATACTATGATATGCCACCCCTATTGATCTAGAATAACCGCCACAGCCTAAAGACCCATACTAAATACTCTGTAAGGATTGATGAGAACTTTACATACTATGGTTACTATGACTAATCTGAGTGCCACTCATAGACTGAGACTTTATCTGCATAGAACTGATAGGCTGCAAGTGAAGTAGATCTCCACTGGGAGGGTCCTCACTCCTAGATGGAATACTAATAAAACTATACTGATGACATGACTTCCTACTACCTCCTTCACAAGTCCCAATACATATTAGGCTAGCTCCAAATCCTTTGATTAATATTGAAGATCCTTGACATCTATCCCTAACTCCCTAGTCCGATATTGGTCTAAAGTTCTAGAAATATTTTACAAAGTCCCATCCACATCTTTCGACAACATCGCATCATCTATCTGTGATAGAATAGAGTCAAAGAACGTACTTGAGGCCTATAGAAATACAAGCACACAATAGGGAATAAAGAGCGGAATTTCCTAAGAATGCCTTGTAGCCTCTCAAAGATAGGTTACAAATATGTCGATATACCAACACAATGGTAAGCCTAGGCACTAATACCAATTTATCACTACCCAATTTCTCAGTTCATGATGACATCTACTATAACCAACCAATAGATAAGCCAACAAGTAGTCTGAAACTACTAGTAATAAAATGCCAAAAGATATAAAGAAAATACATAAAAATATAGTAAAAGACTAAAGTACATAAGATAGTCCCAAAAATTAGTAGAATCATTACAAGAGAATCTAATGTAAAAAGGTTACAAAATGAAGTGCTAATGAAAATACTAATACAACCCATATTCTAATACAACATAAAGACTAGTCTAGTACATAAGAAGGAGAATAGCAATACTCTGAATGGTAGGAGTTGACCCTATGTCTCTAAACCATAGTTGCTCCCCACTATGCATGCAATAATGGTGAGAACCCATACTATGATCTGCATACTACAAAAGTGTAGTATGTGTACCAAACACATCTACTTAGTAGTCAACTACCGAATGAGCTCCAAAGATGATACAAATATAATAAAATGTAAAAACAAATTTAAACTACACCTAAATATCAAGCAAACTACATAATAAAGCTAATGGGGCAATAAGGATAAACAATCCTATTTATATCCAAGAAACTAACAAAATAAGGCTAAAGAGGTGATGAAGATGAACCATCCCATTCCAACCATAACCGAGACCCTAATAACTATACCATATAACGCTGGCCATTTTAAGAATAAAGAATAGAAGAAAGATGTATATATATATATGTATACAAGGCCAAGAAATAGATATACAATATGAATAAATAAAAGAGTGGGATATATGGAAATACCATAACTACTATAGATAGATACATATACACAAGCAAGGTTAACTCAAGGTACAACCTAAGTAATCACACTAGCATCTTAAGGCCTCCTAATTAGAGTAGGAGCTAGTGATAACATAATAAGGTCCAAATCCATAATTAATAACCATGGGATAATCATTCGAAATAAAATAATCGCAAGATAAAGGAATTAAAAACATACCTTAAATCTCAATAGGTGTCCAGATCAATCTATCACAACCTAACCATAATAACAATAATAATATAAAGTAACTAGCTAGTCCGAACAAACAATACCTAATTGAGCCTTTTATAAACCACCATTATCACAGGCTTAGAAGGTTCAATGAACACTCAGCAAACAACAATCAGAGCCTATACCTATGCAACCCTCCATAAATCTTATAGATACAAGCACCACACAATATATTGCAAGTAGTACCCATACCTATACTTATGTAACCCCTCAAAAAGCTGATGGATATAGGGCATACTAATGATAGGCAATGCTATGCAAGAATGAAGGCCAAGTACGTCTATAATACCATGAACTATCCAAGTACCATAATGTAACCCAGTGTATACAATTCCCCCAACTCAACGACCCATAGAGGCAGGACTGTCATGGCCCGATGCTACCTTTTAGCCACTACAATAGTGCTTAAAGTCATAAGTGACCACAAACTAACCTTTGAGCTGGCACCTGCTGTGAGCACTGAATAAAGTAGCAATAGTACATGTGTGCAAAAGATAAACTACTGAATGTAATACTAATCTGGATACTAAAAATATGGTTCAACTACCAGCCTAGAACATCTAATAAAATAATAAAATCTAACTGTCAGTTTAAGATAACCGATAATACTAAAAAGAATGATAAGCTGGATAAATATCTAACTAATTGTTTAATTGTCTTAAAGCCTCAAACTGAATGAGGATTTGATGGGACAAGCCCCAACTAACTCTGAATGACTTAAAATATAGAACGACTGAAATAACTAAAATAATCAACCTTGCCCTTGATGGATGATGACTCACCACTAGTGCTGCTTGGTCTGCCAAACTGTCTAAGTGCGGTAAGAAAAATGAATGTTTGAACCTATGATATAAGACATAATAGCACAAAGAAGAGTATTCGATCAGTACTTTAAATATACTGGTATATATTAGATAAGGTCCCACTAAAATGCATGAGGTACTGTGCACATGAGAGAAGGAATAACTAAACAACATGAAATAACTAAGTATGAATGCATGAAAACTCTAATATCTGAGAATACAAGACCAAGAATATACATAATTCTAAAATAATCAATAAACTGAAAGACTGAAATCTGATTACTAAATAACTGAGAATCTGTACACTTAGTCAAGCAAACATAAACTAAAAATATAGTGAATATTGTATTGAGATAGTGGGAGGTATAATATACTCGACATACTCCAGTCTGAGATAATCGGGGTCCAACTTTTAACCCCAGTTGGAAGGGTGTCAGTACAATGCCACAAGTACTAACACTGGCAGTGTGGATCTACTAAATTAGTGTCCTGAAGGACTAGTGAGTCACCCTTAACTGGAAGGTGCTCTATTAAGATATGTTTCACCCTCAAGTGGAAGGTGAACACCTTGTCAACCATCAACTGGCAGGTACACATATCTAACCTACAATGGCTACATAGTTTTGGAACTCGGGGATCGCTACTAAGGGTCACACTCTCTATTGGAAGGTAAGCCCCCATCACTGGTTTCACTCAGTGCTAAATCATACTCCCAACTGAGCTGACACTGGAACTAAAACTGGGCTGAGTTTAACTGAACATAATTTCATGATTGATAGTGCTCATTATGATCAAAATAACTGAATAAATAGGAATACTCATGGTTTAACTAAATCATACTTAAAAATATGAAAATCATGTAAAACACGTAGGTATTGGGTATTCATAACCCACCAGCACTAAATGATCACTGAATGCAACAACAAGCTTAAAAACTGTAGTAAAGGATCAGGGTTCAAAACCCATAAGCATAGATATTTTGTCAAACAAGTTGGGTTCATTAATTTAACATGAGAATCCTTACAAAGAATCATAAACTTAGGATTTATCATGGAATTCACTTGAATAAATCATAGGAAACTGAAATTCATAGCATGAGGAATTCCAAATCTTGTATGAAATCAAACATGGGCTGAATTAAACTAAAATCTCCATGAAAACATGAATTAAACCCATCTTAAGCAATATAAAATACCATAATAGTAGAAAAATCCATTCTTTAATTAAAAAGAGGGCTTTTGGGCTCGATGGGTGAAAGGGACCCATGAATAAATACCCCCACATACCTTAATCCTTTAACTTGAAAGAGAAACGCCAATCTTGATGCTTTCTTCAAGGTTCTTGAACTTGGGGAACTTGAATTCTATATTTCTTGGGAAGAAATATATTGAATTTGTGATCTTGGAGAAAGGAAATGGTTTTCTTGGGAGGATAATTAGAGAAGTAGGGAAAAATTATGCCCTAATTGATACCTAAGTTGTGTTATGAACCATTGGGTTAAGGGAGAAAAGACCCAATTGTCCCCCAAGATTTAAATTTAAAATTGGATGGAACAAGCTTATCGCAATATGGTCTTATTGCGGTAGTTCATTTCTATCACTACGACAGGGTCAGCATGATGATGGAAATAATACCGCATCGTGGGCTTATTATGATAACCCTCTATTTTTGTGATCCAAACCCCATTTGAAAAATCTAAAACTTCTACGAGACATGCTCTTTACATCCTTAAACATGAATTAACTCAAAAGCCAATATCTTAGGGTTGGGAAGACCAAGTTAAAAATCCTCTAGGTTTAGAGGCCTTCAAAATGACAAAGTCCCCAACACTTAGTGAAATTTTTAGGCCTTAAGCCCCTTATGCATGCAACTAGAAGCTGAACTAAGCTAAGAATAATATGGGGTATTACAATGACCTACAACATCCTCTATTCTCTGGCATGACGGCACACAGATGAAGGTTCCCCTAAGGGGTTCGGTAGTACCCGTATACATAGTCCTAGTCTTGATCTAGTATTTCCCATAAATATCATCATCAATCCACTCTATCCAGTACCAGATACATACATACATACATACATACAACATATATCGGCAAAAATTATTGGTAAAAGAGTATAAGTTCATAAATCCATTGCATGGGATAAACTTTAGAACTAAATCATCATAAAAGTATAGAAAGGGTTAGAATCTTTCTCGACCGTGATAAATAGTAGTAGCAAAACTATATACCAGAATATATCAAGATCAAATCTCTAACATATCATTATTTAGTCTTAAAGGCTCGTAAGTTATTCATTAAGATAGTATGATTTCCATTATGAAGAAAACCATTTTAAAGGTGAAAATTGGGATTAAATGCTTTTTTTTTTTGGAAAATGGTAGTAAAACCATAATTTTAGTTGGAACGTACCATTTACTATCTAATTGATGATGAATGTACCAAGTTTATTTATGCCATCACCAACACCCAAGAAATACGATTATAAGCATCAATATGTCTATGAGCTATGGCCTCTACCTTCAAAAGGATAAACACTTCCTGGAATCCAACCAATATCATAGTCATGGCCTTGGGCCCAATAATATATATCCGACATAATCATACCTTTATATTCGGGGAAAAACCATCACAATCTACTGAGTAACATGTTAAACATCATACTAAAGGTTCATTAGTCTCAACTTTTTTTCTACCATGATAGAAACCTAAGGTAATAGGATCATAGTTGTATAAAAAGTATTTCACTTTAAGGCTCAATTCACCCATCTAATCCCCAATATCATGATTTTCGCTAAGTCACAGGGTTCTACACATAATAATATCCTAAAATCCCTATCTAAAATGCAACATATATAAAACATCATCTAAAGAATAAGAGTAGACATAAGCCTTGCGTATGAATAAAAATGATGGGTCCTTGCATATGTGTATTGACCATAGATAGTTGAATAAGTTGACGATTAAGAATAACTACCATGTTCCTCTTATTGATGATTGTTTTAAGCTTCTTCAGGATGCTTCTATGTTTTCTAAGATTTATTTAAGGTCTAGGTATCACCAGTTGTGGATTAGAGCTTTGGATATTCTGAAGACAACTTTTTGAACTCACTATGGTCAGTATGAGTTCTTTGTCATATCTTTTGGATTGACCAATGCCCCAGCTGCATTCATAGAGTTGATGAATAAAGTATTTTGACCATATCTTAACTCCTTTGTTATTATATTTATAGATGATGTCTTGGTTTATTCCAAGAGTAAGGTTGATCATGAGGAGCATTATTAGAGTGTGATTTTGGGTTGGAGTCTATTTCTTTCTTAGTTCATGTCGAGACCAAGGATAGTATTATGGTTGATCCAGCCAAGATTATAATGGTTCTTGATTGGGCTAGGCCTACTTGTCCTCTCAATATTTGGAGTCTTGTTGGTTTAGAAGGTTACTATCATTATTTTGTTAAGGGATTTTTCATCTATTACAGCTTCGTTGATAAGTTGACTCAGAAAAAAGATTTCCTTTTTGTGGTCTGATGCTTGTTAGGAGAGCTTTCATAACTCAAGGATTTGTAGACTTCAACTACTATCTTGACTTTGCCCAAGGAGGGCATAGGCTTTAACATCAAGGTTATAGTAAAGACCACCTATCCCCAACTCTCCAAATGACACTAATACAAGATCCACATCACAACAAGAACAAAGTATCCAACCCTACACTTATACCAACAACAAACCATCACCGGGAGGTGAAACTGAAAAACCTAAAAGACAAATCAAAAACTTCTCAGCTTCAACATCCAAACCACTACTCGATGATGATTTAGTCAAATTAAAAGGATGAATCCTAAACTAGTCAACCTTAGAAATGGGATACACAACCCATTCACCAACTAAAAACCCACAACAAAACCACGAAAAGCCAACTTACCTTCAATACCATAATCTGCTCCACCATCAATCTGGCAAAACCAACAAAATCAGAAAATCACCAACCTCACCTCACTACATGAGAGAAATCATCCAACCTATCTAGCCACCCAAGCTACCAAATAAGAACTGTGAGGAAGGGAAATTCTAACTCAATACTGCTGTTCTAGTTTTCTACCACATGGGGATCGATCAATATTAAATAATGGTAATAATAATAACTATATAAACATAAATATAAAGGATTGGTCGTACCGAAAATGAAAATCAATAAAACATACAACTATACGCTATAAGAAAACCAATATTCCATAATAAATGGGACTCGAACCCATATAGTACACCCATAGAAAAGACATCAACACTGACCCACTCTATCTTCTATGAAAATAAATCATCTATGGGGGTAGTCATATAATCATGAACTCTATATCGAGGTACACAACAATAAATATAACCCTATCAAGGTATACCATCATCGATGGGTACGAGAAATCTAATAACCTCAAATGAAAAAGTAAATATAAAGAAATAAAAAGGTACACCTATCTTGATAAAAATCCAAAGTCACATGCTTGGTGGGTCTGAGAGAGAACAAATTTGAATAGGTTCAAACTTAAACTGAGCATCTAAATCATCAAATGAGGCACTAAGCATGCTTCCCCAATACACGAGGATGCAACACTATAAGAATGATATGAATGACCAATAATCCAACACTGAGGGCACTCGTTGGTCTAGTATCTAATCTCTCTACAGTCGTAACAAACCCCTAAAGCCTAATATGGTGATAAAAAAGAGTTGACCCAATTGGCTGACCAAACAATGCCAAGGTCACTCTCAACTAAAATAAACATCCTCCGGGTAATCATAACGCACCTTATAAACTCTAACCAGGTGAGGAACATATGTTAAATTTTTTTGAGCAACCAACTCACATTTGGGGCACTCTCTAGATGGATGTACCATATTACCACAACGAATAAAAGCTCCTAGAATTCTCTGAGATGCTAACCTTGCTAATCTAGAAAATTCACCATGTCCTAAAGACCAATATCGAATACTCTGTAAGGTCTGATAAGATCTTCGCCCTTTGTGATCACTATGAATCATATGAGAGCCACCCATAGCCTAAGATGCACTTGCATAAAATTGATAGGCTTCAAGTAAAGTTGACCTCCACCAGGATGATCCTCACTCTTGGATGGAATACCAATAGAACTATACTAATAACAGGCCCTCTTACTTCTACATCTATAAGTCCCAATACATTCTTTCTTTAGAGTCCTCATATGGTCAACAACCTGACAGAAAGAAAACCCAACTGCTATCAAATGCTCTAATGCCAAATAGATTAGAAATTCTAATCTTCCAATAAATCTATGCATCATGTCATTCTATGAAGGATATAGTAGAGGAATAATCCTACTATACTCAATAATCCTAATATCGTACTCTAAAATTGATAAGGAACTATGATGATCACCAACAAAGCAAACTATAGCCTGAGAACTGCTAAAAAAATTAGATGTCATCTCTAGTTTTAAAGTTTCCACAAAAAGACTTGGAATCCCCAATGTTGAATCTCGAAATGATAAAGCGATTACAAACTCTACCGAAGCATGGGATTTTCTCAAATCCTCTGACTGAATGAAGATCTTCGATATCTATTCCCGAATCCTTGGTCAGACATTGTTTTAAAGCTCTAGAAATGCATACTAAAGTACTATTCGTATCTATAGACAACATCACATCATCCATCTAGGGAAAAATATAGTCAAATAATATACTTAAGGCTTATAGAAATATGTACACATGATAGGGACTCAAGAGAAAAATTTCCTAAGAATACCCTGTAGCCTCTCAAAGATAGGTTACGAACGTCTCTACATAAATCCGTAGGACTCTACTAGACAGTTAGCTCTTGTACTAATATAATGATAAACCTAGGCCCTGATACGAGTTTGTTATGACCTAATTTCTCAGGTCATGATGGCATCTACTATAACCCACCAATAGGTAAGCCAAATTGTAGACTGAAACTACTAGTAATAAACTACCAAGAGAAATAAAGGAAAAATACAGAATAAATATAGTAAAAGTTTAGAATACATAAGATAGTCCCAAAACCTAATGGAATTAGTACAAAAGTATCTAATGTAATAAGGTTACATCTAAGAGGGAGAATAGTAATACTCCAAATAGCAGGAGCTCACCCTATATCTCCAAACTATAAAAACCTATATACAATAGTGTTAGAGCGTATTTCTAGGTTTTCCCCTTTTAACTTTAATTAGTTTGTTCTATCTTGTAACTTGTCATATTTATTTCATGATTTAGCTTAGTCAGCCAATGATGCTTATTGAGTACCCATGGTTTGTGTACTCATACTAAAATTCTATACCTTTTTAGTACAGATCTAAGGACTAGTTTCCCCCATTGATTTAACGTTCATAGAGGGTTGATTTCAGAGATTGGATGAGTTCTTAGATTCGAAAATAGCTTTTTTTCTTCAATTTATCTATGTCTAGTCTCTTATCTTCAAGATGGATTGTATTTGACTACTCAGTATTCATAGTTCATTTGTAGTAGCCCTTGTACCTACATTACTGAGTCTTGTGATGGCTGTTGATTTCCTATCTATCTATTACACCTTTTCGACTATATTATTGCTATTTATGTATTTAGATTGTTAATTTTGGGTTTTTAGGCCATTTTTCACCAAGTTAGCCTATTTTATCTAGCTCTAGGCTATGGTTTGGTTTACCTATTAGAGGGACAGAGTACGTGCCATTATGACTCATAAATTAGGTCATGACAAATTAGTATCAAAGCCTAGGGTTCGCCGGTATTATTAGTACAAAAGTAAGTGTCTAATAAATTCCTACAGATTAGAACGATGATGTCTGTTTCTTGTCTTTGGGAGGCTATAAGACATTCTTAGGATTTCTTTACTTCTTTTACTCATTTTGTGCTAAGAGTCTGAGTTGGTTCTAAATTATTTATTTGATTTCATTTTTTCATAGATTGCTAGGACATTTGCTACCTCTATACAAAATTAGGGTCTTGAGACCAAGCCTAGGGATTCTATCACTATTTATGGATAACCTAAAGGCTGTGAAAAAACCTGGTATGTGTCCCCAGGAAGGTTCCAGGATAGGAGGCCTTTGGCAGGCCATATTCCTACTCCCGAGCTAGATATTCTTCTGCCCCAGCCAGCGATAGGCCGAAAACCAACCCAAACTCCACTGGGGTTTATTTTTTATTTAGTTCTCAAAGATGCATTGATTTATATTTTGGTATTGGTTGGTGGTGCACTAATGGTAGTGCACAGTCTATAAATCAGAGTGTTTTTTAGGTGAGGTCTTAGCCTATAGCTATGGCTCCCAAAGTTGAGATTTTTCCTACACTGGTAGTTTCTTAGTTGGTAGTTGTGCAACCTACTATGTTAAGAGATGTTGATTATGATAGGATCCATAATTTGGGCCTAGTTAAGACTCTGTTGTGTATTATACTACCTTTCAGTTGCACTTGGTAGCTTGATATTGGTGGAGAGAATATCTTGATTCTAGGCTAGTTTGATCCCCCCATTTGATATGGACCTAGTTCTTTAAGATTTTCTTGGAAAATTATATGCCCTGCTGTCATAAGGATCACTTGAGATATTAATTATCAAGGTTGGAGCAGGGATCCATGACTATTATAGAGTATGAGTCTTAATTTTATGAGTTGGATAGGCATGCTACTTCTATTTTGACTACTATGTATGAGAGAATTCATTACTTTTTTCAAGGATTGAGACTTTCTCTTTGTATGTCTACACAGAGTTTGTTCACCATAGGTAGGTATTTTAATGAGGTTTTTGATCATTCTCAACTTATAAAGAAGATGTATCGCAAGGCCTAAAGGGGCACAATAAGAGGCCGCCAAAAGATGGTGATATCAGGGTAGGTTCGGTGGAAGAAGTAATAGCTCATGGTTCAGAGGTAGCGGTTCTCAGGGTAGGTACCCTTCATATCAAATCATATTAGCATCAGGCCTAGTCTAATAGACCCATTCATGTTGTACTTCAGATTACTAATAGAGGCTAGTTTATGTTTAGTGATCATCTTGTCCAGGTTCATGGTCAGTCTTTGAACAGTTCATCTTCTTGTTATTCTAGTCATGGTTATTCTAGGTCAGTTGGATCATCTGGCTTCAGTTCAGCACCTAGGTCATTTTATGGTTGTGGAGCTTTTGGTCATTTCTCGAGAAGGGCCCAGTCAAAGAGCGATTGTTTCTTCAGCTTAGAGTGTTATGCCTATTAATGCAGTTTATCCCCAAACTAAAGGTGGTTTTCATGGTCGTAGGAATGATATAAAAGGTGCTCATAGAGGTAGGATAGAAGATCGGTCAGGATCCCAACAAAGTGGTGGACGTGGTTAGTTGTATGCAATATCTACTAAACCCGAGGTTGAGTCTTCAAATACTATTATTATAGGTATAATTTTGGTGTTTCTTCAGTTAGCTTTTACATTGTTTGATCCAGGATCCACTTATTCTTATGTGTCTTCTTATTATGCTCAAAGGTTAGAGTTATCTTGGAATTCATTATCCATGTCATAACCGATTAATATGATTCTGGGCATGAACTAGTTATCCCATTACCATGTGATCTTGGATTATATTGCCAAAATTATTACCTTAGCCATGCTTGATGTACCCCTAATCTTATGCAAGGAGCTTTTAGCTGTGAGCCAATAGGGATTATTTCTTATATTTATGGTAGGAGGCTTATTTCATGGGGTTGCGGGTCTTATCTCACTTATAATTGTGATGTTAGTATGGAGAGTCTGTCACTTGGATTTGTTCTTATAGTTTGTGAGTTTTCTCATGTTTTCCCTATTGATATACCTATTTTTTCTCTCGAATGTAGTATTAAGTTTGTTATTGATCTTGAGCTAGGCACCAGACCTATTTCTATGCCACCTTACTATATGGCTTCTGCCGAGCTTAAGGAGCTAAATTCTCTTCTTTGAAATTTTTTTGGTAAGGTTTTTACTAGACTGATTATGTCTTCATAGGGATATCATGTATTGTTTATGAAGGAGAAATATGGCTCCTTGCGTATGTGCATTGATTTTAGGCATTTTAATAAAATATCAATGAAGAACTGTTATCCTATGCCTCACATTGATGATTTGTTTAACTAACTTCAGGAAGCAGTGGTGTTCTCTAAGATTGATTTGAGGTCTAGTTATCGAAAGTTGAGGATTTAGGTTAACGATATCACAAAGATGGCTTTTCAAACCCATTATGATCGTTATGAGTTCCTATGATATCTTTTGGATTGATGAATGCCCCAGCTGCATTTATGGATTTGATGAACCACATTTTCAAACCTTATTTAGATTCCTTTGCGATTGTTCTCATCAATGACATCCTTATGTATTTGAAGAGTAGGGAAAAGCAATGCTCCAAACTTTGAGAGATTATATACTTTTTGCCATGTCCTCTAAGTGTGAGTTTTGTCTTCAGTGTCTCGATGTTTTGTTGAAAATTTTGTAACTATTGCAACATCAATGACTAGATTGACTCAGAAGATGGTTACTTTCTGATGGGTCACGAAATGTGAGTAGAGCTTTAGAAAGCTCAAGGGATTTCTCACTTCATCTCTTATTTTAGCTCTTCTTATTGAGGGTGAGGGATTGACCGTATATTGTTATGATTCGGGTATTTTTTTGGGTTATGTATTGATGCAACAGGGTTGTGTTATCTTTTATACATCGAGGTAGCTAAAAGTGCACTAGCGTAACTACCCTACTCATGATTTGGAGTTGGCAGCGATAGTTTTCATGCTTAAGATATGGAGGCATTATCGTTATGGTTTGCATTGTGATATCTCCATGGATCATCATAGTCTTCAACGTCTTATAACCCAGAGGGAGCTAAATGTTAGGCCACATAGATATATGGAGTTGCTTAATGATTATAATATCTCTATCTTGTATCATTCGGGCAAGGAAAATGTAGTAGCAGATACCTTAAACCAAAAGACAGTGAGTATGGGTAGCTTGGCTTGTATTTAAATTTCTCAAAGGTAGTTTGCATGGGTTATTCAGTCCTTATCCAATTTGATGGTACGACTTGATATTTCAGACCCTAAGAGGATCCTTGCTAATGTTGAGGTGAGGTTTTCGCTATTTATGCAGATTTTATATCACTAGTTTGAGAATGAGAGACTTTGCATCATCCATGATAAGGAGTTGAGTGATGATTCCTAGAGGGCTATCCTAGATTCTGAGTTATCTTGAGATTTTGTAGCCTCATTTGTGTTTTGAGGGTTCATGACTTTTGATTCAGTCAATTTTACAGGAGGCTCACAACTCCATATATTCTATTCATTCAGGTAAAGCTAAGATGTTTGGAGATTTGAGACAACATTATTGGTGGAGTGGTATGAAGAGAGATATGAAAGACTTTGTAGCTTGTTTCCTATGTTGTCAGTAGGTGAATCTCGAGAATAGGAGGCTTGATGGCTTGATTCAGAGGCTGCCCATTCCCGAGTAGAAATGGGAGCATATTACCACAGACTTTATTAGTAGGCTTCCTTATACTTTTCGTGGTTTTTATGGTATTTAGGTCATTATGGATTGATTGAACAAGTCAACACACTTCATTAGTGAGATATTCCATTTGCTTGGTGTGCCTATTGTCGTGACCTATTTTGAATCGATCGAAATAGCACACAATATGTGGTGTTCGTTATGACTCTCGAGTTTAAAAATTTTATTTTTTAGAGTAACCACCTAAACTTTTAGGAAAATTAGGAAAAATCATATTTATATAAAACTCTGTTTTGGTCTATCGAAGAACGTTTTGAGATTCTGAGTAAGGGTTTTAGTGACTCGAGAGAAAGGTGTTAGGTACCCCTCAGACCTATCCGAATATAGTCCTTAAACTCAGTATAGGAAAATATTTGAAAAAAATTATTGCTTCATTATTTGCCGAGATAGTGATAAAAATACTTTTGTTATTATCTCCAAAATGGCATTAAGGTATATAAGATGTGAAACTACAATATGCGAGGACGTGATAAGTTAATCGCAATATATATATATATATATATATATATATATATATATATATATATATATATATATATATATATATATATATGTATATGAATACATTTTCAAAATATGGTGACGAGTAGTATTTTTATTATAATGATACCCATAGTAAAAGTTTTATAAATTCATAAGAAGACAAGGTATATTAAGTTAAGTATATAGATAAGTCATTATTAAGTAGAAAGCTTTTAAAGCATGCAAAATTTATTCATCGTAAAATAAATACAGTTATGAATATATGCAAGAGTATATGGAAAGATGCAAAAGTTCATTTGATATATTGGAGTTAAATGGAAAATAAATATAATAGCATGTGATGAAGTTGAAATAGTAGTTACTAATAATAATAATAATAATAATAATAATAATAATAATAATAATAATAATAATGAAAATAATAATAATAATAATAATAATGAAAATAATAATAATAATAATAATAATAATGAGAATAAGAATAATACTAGTAGTTGCGATAAAAACAGTAAATGTTAATAATAATAATAATAATAATAATAATTATTATTATTATTATTATTATAAAACATACCTCGCATATGATGTGTGAATTCACATATATATCTTGCATTTTGAAACCTTTGAAGTCTGAAGAAAGTAAACCCAAACAAATGTTGAAAATTAAAACATTAGTATTATTCGACTTATTGAAATAAATTGAAATCAGCAAATGAGCCTCTTTTGAAAATCTGAATTTTAATGACTTACTTCCCGACTATTTGAAATTTCATTTTTATTATATTTTTAAATAAAAATATGGAGGTTTCTATGCTAATCTTATTTAAAATATTGGTAATGCGTTTTTAAAATATTGCCTTGGTGATGGATGTTTTGATGCAACATATTCAGGGAGGGGGTGACTTGGTGTATGTTATTTGCTGATGATGTGTTATTGATTGACGAGACTTAGGGAAGAGTTAATGATAAGTTGGAGATTTGAAGACAGACCCTTGAGCCTAAAGGATTTCATTTTAGTATGACCAAGATAGAGTACTTGGAGTGTAAGTTTAGCGATGTATCACAGGAGGCTGATGTGGTTGTGAAGCTGGACTCTCAGGCCATTCAGAAGAGAGAGAGTTTCAAATATCTGGGGTCTATAATTCAGGGTAATGGGGAGATTGACGAGGATGTCACGCATCATATTAGGGCATGGTGGTTGAAATGGAGGCTCGCTTCAAGATTTTATATGATAAGAAGGTGCCCCCAAAGTTTAAAGGTAAGTTCTACAGAGTGGCAGTCCGACCGGCTATGTTGTACCAATTAAGAATTCCCACATTCAAAAGTTAAAGGTGGCAGAGATGAGGATGTTACATTGGATGTGTGGTCATGCTAGGAAAGATAGGGTGAGCAATGAGATTATTCGAGAGAAGGTGGGATTGGCTTCGGTGGAGGACAAGATATAAGAAGTGAGGCTACGTTGGTTCGGGCATGTGATGAGGAAGGGTTCTGATGCTCCAATGCGGAGGTGTGATACTCTGGCTATGGATGATTTTAGGTGGAGTAGAGTTAGACCGAAGAAATATTGAAGGGAGGTGATTAGGCATGATATGAAGTAGTTACTGCTTACTGAAGACATAAACCTTGATAGGAAGGTGTTGAGGATGAAAATTAGGGTAGAGGGTTAAGGGGTGAGAGGGCGTTGGTCACCGTAGGGGGCATTCCTTATTTGTTTCTGAAGTTTCTTGTTCGTGGCATGTGTGTTGTCTATGGTTTCAAACATATAGTTTTAGTAGTATCTTGTGGCACTAGTATTATCTTGTGGCTAGCGGTAGTTAATTTTGCCTGTACAAGTTTATATGAATTTATGTTTTGTTGCTATACTGTTATTGGTTCTAAGTCTAGGGTCTATCAGAAACAACTTCACTACTTCTCTTGAGGTAGTGGTATGATCTGCGTACACTTTACCCACCCCAGACCCCACTAGGTGGGAATACACTAGGTATGTTGTTGTTGTTGCGTTTTCAAAAGAACTAGCCAGGTATAGTAAAATGTATTTTTTTATTAGTAATAATCAAGTGTTATTTGCAAAAATAGGGACGTTAGAACTACTTCTAAAAGGATCCGTGAATAATAATGTAACATAGATTCAGTAATCTAATGAAGGTGCCTTAAACAAATTCAACAACAAGAGTTAGTTATTATTCTAAAAAAATTCAACATGACAAATATAAATTAAATCAAAAGAAGATAAGGAATACGAAACTCCATTTAGGAGTTTGGCTCCTAATTTGCCGGAGTCCGAGGCTCTGCAATCCTAATTATGATTTTACCCAATTTTTAGATAAGATGAGCTTCCATTGAAGCTCAACTTCCAAGTTTGCATGAAATAAATAAACTGAAAAGAAATTAGTGACTGATTAATCAAACAAAAACACTATAGCAATACATTAATAAAGGGACATATAAGCATAGTCATATTTCAAGTCAGCACGGTAAGGAATTTAAAGTAGGTACTGGTAGAACTTATTCAAAGAAAAATAAGGTACAGTAACTATTCTAATACATAGAAAGGTAAATAGATAAACAAAGTACTAGGTTGTTTCAGAGTCTAATTCTAACCAAAAGGGGTGTTATATTATATTTTCTTTTAGTTATCTATATGAAACAATTATATCTTAAAGTTAAGATGTGAGATGGAACCCAAATTCACAAAAACCAATCCATAAATAATGGGCAGAACACATCATGGCCTAGTTTGAAGCCAATGCAAATCACATTTTATAGGATAAAAATCGACATAGAAAGAGCACAATTTGAAATTAAAGGAATACACCGACTCCCGAATTCACATGTAAAAAAAGAAAATAAGAATTAGTAACCATAAAAGATATATGCATAAAATTAAAGAGAACATGTTTGTTAAGAATACTTTATAAAGAATGAGACATATTTTTTACCTTAAAAATAATGCTTTTTTTTTAAATAAGGTATGCTTTCGGCTAAGGCAAAACAAAACACAGTCGATTGAAATATCTTATTAATCATAAAAAAATTAAGAAAAATCTAATATCAATACCTCCAGTATTTGATAAACTTAAACTAGTATGAGAAATTGCTCATCACTTCCTCCTTTTAATAGGAAGATGCATATATGGTTATCTATTCATATAAGCTTGCAAATGAAAATCAATAGATCATGGATCATTCTTTAACAACTTTGTTATTAACGCTAAATCATGAACACAACTTAAGACCCTTGGTGAATGTTATATTCGGCGATCATCTTTAAACATGATAGAATTAGATTAACAACATTAAGTAAAGTTAGCAGTATAAGAAAAACAACTACAACTCGAAAGAGGTTACATTTTCATATCAAAGAGTTGTGCCTATGAAGAAAAGCTGGATAGTTCTAATAAAATTTGACCCAAGAAAATATGGTATAAACAGGTTAGCACCCTTTTGGACCACCACAGGACCTTTAAGCAACTTTTTACCAATTTTAAGGTGACAAAAATGATTTACTGATTCTGGAATGAAAACCTCCAAACATTTCACGATAAAATTCAGTAAAGCTTTCTTATTATTTGTTAAACTAAGGTAATCGGTAAACTATATGACAAATAGCGAATCGACAGTTTAATGATGCAAAATCAAGGCAAAAGAGGTGGTTGGCCATGATATTTTAATGAACTCCAAAAAATATTAGGTTATAAAATTCAGTAATTCAACTTTTCAAGAATTTGGAGAACACTAAAGCTATTTTCAATTTTTTTTCTAGATTAGTCACAAAATTCAAGAAAAACAACTCCAATTATCATGTTGTTTCCACAACAAACACAACTTCAATTTTTCAGATATCCTTTTTACTTTGAAAATAAAATTAGTTATTTCCAAATAATCACAATTCTATGGCCTGTTGCCCCGTAAGTTTGATGAATTACACATACTCAAAGAAGCCCTAAAATTTAAAACAAATCATGTTCCGTACTTGATTTTATAGGAGAAAAAAATCAATACCATCATGGGCTCCAAACCACGATAAATTTTCTTTCAACAACAGCTACATTAACTTTAATCAAAACTTGTACACCCATCCCCTTTTAGAATCATCAAACAACTACTAAAATTATCAATGATATATTCATAGAATTAAAAAATAATATGAAAGAAGGGAAGATGGAAATAAGGCAAAAAGACAAATTCATACCTTTTTCGGAGCAGCTAAGTGAAGCTTTTACATCAAAATTCTGTCCACCAAAGTCAAAATCAAAATGCTTCAACTCGCACTAAGCTAATGAAGAAACGGCCGAGAGAAAACAACGCAATGAATTTGGACGAATTGAATATTTTTCCTCGATTTTCAGCTCGTATTTTTTTGGATTTTCCTTGCCCTCTTTTTTTACCTTAACCTTCTTCCACTCATCTTCACATTATTTTTTCCTATTTTTCCGACTCTTCACTCTTGTATTTTCTCTAATTTCTTCCGTTTTTAACTTTTGCATCCATGTAGATGGAAATTTGGCTATTTATAGCCGAAATCCAAACTTCAAAGTCCTTATTTGAAATAATATTTTACAGAAAATGTGAAATAAAAGAGATTTAAAATTTGAATTTGAAAACTCATCTACAAATTTTCACCCTTTCAAAGCTTTAATGGCAAATCTCAAGAGATTTTCTGTTCTTGCATGAATTTGGGACTGGTCTTCTCTGATTTTTGAATTCACAGGCTTAGGGGATAAAAATCAAAGAGAATATTATGTATGAAGTGGTAGGAGGCGATCAGCTTTGGATGATTAGGGTTTTTGGTTTGGGGTGGACAGAGAGAGGGAAGGAGGAGGGGGGAAAGGGGGAGAGTGTTTGGCCATTGTTTTTTGGGACATTTATGGTGATAGAACGTTGTATGGGAAGGGAGTTAGATCACGCGTGATCTAATTTTTTGGGAGTGAAGAAAGCGTGTAATGTACTTGTATTGTTGATTGAATTATAGATCATTCGATCATTTGATCGGACGGTCAAAATTTTATGAGACATATATAATTAAAATATGTATGTGTATATATATATATATACATATATATATATATATACATATATATATATATGTATATATATATACTGCTAAAAATTTTGGGGCCTTTGGATTGAAGGGATTTTAGCGGTTGACATGATTATGTATTTGTTGGGTGAATTTTGGTGTTTCTTTACTAACTTACCAGTGCATAATTGGTTAATATGATGTGGAGTGGAGTGGTGAAGTAGCTGTGGATATTCGACTGAGTTTGGGGCCAATTTTTGGGCTTCTTTGGCTAAAATTTATGGACAATAATTGGGTTTAAGTAAAATAAAATTGAAATTGAGTTATTGTTGATCAAATTATTTTTTTTCTATTGAAATTAATTTTATCGATGCTTCTTACTATCCAAAAATTATTTTTAGTATAACATATATAAATTATAAACATAATTTTGTGTACGCATTCAATTTAATATGCTTATAATTTAATATTTGTAATATTAACAAAAATACATATATATATATATATATACATACATACATATATATATATATATATATATATATATGT
>NC_061118.1:50698556-50742326 GCF_002878395.1 Capsicum annuum
ATATATATATATATATATATTTATACATGTATATATATATACATGTGTGTATATATATATATATATTTTCACAAAGTATAGTATGAAAAATATAATAAAATCAAATCAGTAAAAAAGGCGAGTAAGATTATCAAAATATTTTTGTGTGATTTTTGATATTAAATAATTAATCATACTTAGTCAAAATATTAAAATGTGATAGGAAAAATGAATCTTTTTTTTTTCATTTTTCCAAAACTTATAGAAAGTAAGATACATATTTATTTCAAAAAATTATTTAGGGCCAAGAAGCATAAAAAAATAATTAAAGAAAAAAGACCGAGCCAAAATTGGGTGTCAACAGTTGCTCCTGATTGACAGAAGATTAGTCTGAAAATCTTTGACAATCACATTGACGTAACTAATTTTGTCTTGAGCAAAATGAAAATTTTAAAAGATTATGGCTGAGCTTCGATTTATGAGCTGCCTACATATCTTGAATTTTCTGAGAAATCGGGCCATTTATAGTTCGAATCACAGAAAATTTTAATCAATCTCAAAATTTGTCCTAGTATAGAATGAAGGTGACACTGGGTTCCTTCGACGGTGATCATGAAGATTTTAGCATGAACAAAATGGATAAGGTTGTGCATATATCTCTGAATTGATTGTTTGGGATAGATGAGAATAAAAAAATGTTGGGTAGTAATATCTACTAAGGATTTTGAGAGAAAATGGGATCATGGACTTTCAAAAACTGCCCAGAGTTGGATCGGGATGACATTAGGTGATGACACTAAGAGTTATGAAAATGGAAGACTGAGTCGGGTTGAATTGAGTTTTTAGCTAGAATCCTTGATATATCTAGGGATGCTTGACATTCCGTTAGCATGCCCTAGTTTGCCACTAAGAGGGTGGTTCCATACTGTACTGCATGGTCCTGTAAAACAGGTAAAAAGGGTAAAAAGTACCTGTTGTTCAAAAATTACACATTGAAATTATAATGTAAGATTTAGAATTCAGATATTCAAAATAGTCTTGTAATCTCCATTTGTGGAGACCTCCGACTGAGAAGCAATGACTGAAATATAAAGAGTCTTCGTCGGCTGAGCAGTCATTGAAATATAAAATTCATCCGACTGAGGGGCAGTTGAAGACTAAGACATCCAATTGGTGGGTAGTTGAAGAATAAGACAACCGACTGACGAGTAGTTGTTGAAGAGTAAAGCCTTCAACTGGCGGGGCGATTGCATAAAAGTGAAACCCTCCGACTGGCAGGGAAGTTGATTAAAAGTAAAAGCCTCATATTAGAAAGGTGATCTTTGACCCAAACTTCATAATGATATTGCTATTAGGATTTAATACTACTGCAATTGTTACTTCTTGCTGCCACAGTAATGGATTTATTGCATTTTCTGTGATAGCAGGCTTTCTGGCGTGCTTGCTATAGTGCGAGTCTCTAATTGGTAGACTGTGCTCTATTTGCTAAAATGCAATTCTCCGATATAGCAGAGCATTGCTTTACTTATTTACATTCTTTGATTTCTTGTGGGGTGTTCCCTTTGTTAGTGCATAACTCTCTATATAGCAGATAGTCGTATTGCTTATTCACATCCTCTGATATGGAAGAGGGTCGTGTTGCTTGATTATGTACAGTCCTCAAAATGTGGGAGCTTGACTTTGTTTACATATGTACAATCCTCATAATGAGGGAGTTTGATTTTGTTTGCTTATGTACAATCCTCAAAATGCGGGAGATTGACTTTGTTGAAGTTAGACAACACTCTCTAATTGGAGGAGCAATTTGACACAATCAGACGATGATTCTTTGATTGGAGAAGCTATTTGACCCAGTCAGTTTGCTAGATCTTAATGGTCGAGTTTATTAGAAGAAGTAAAATAGCCTAAGTTTCCTACGAGGATCCTATTTTTCATTGCCTCTAACCTAGGTCATCAAACGTACCTTCAAAATAATTTTGATAAAATTCTTAGAACATATGAGGATTAGTACAAATATATGTAAAAATAAAGCACAGAAATAAGAATTTGGCTCATATAGTGGTGATAGGTCACATGATGTATCTGATTCTATCCAAATGCTTGACTTGATATCATCTTCCAATTCCTATTGTACTGCGCTCAATGAAAAAATCTTAGTTGGGAGGGGTTTTTTATTTGCGTCAACTTGTGGATACTTGCTTTGTCTATGGAATCCTCCAACATTCCTCATTTGCTCGATCATTCCCAAATCCGGAGTCTTAGTAGGTGGGAAAGTAGGAACTTACTTTAATATATATATATATATATATATATATATGTATTCACAAATATATTAGTATATATAGTAATCTTCTATCGTTTTTAGATTATGACATAATCGGACATCTATTAAGCCTCCATTTGTCGATCGTGACCTACGTAGATTTATTCTTCGGATGGAGATCCTCTGACTTTTGTAGATGCTACAAAGATTCTAACAGCGAGATCACTTATATTCTGGGAATATACTATGAGCAAAAAGAGGGTTTTCCTAAAGGTAAGACTAAATCTTTCAGGTTGCAAATGTATCCTTGAAAAGGAATCAAGTCTGTACATAGTTTGAGGGTAGAGAAAGAAATATGAATTGCAATGATCGAGTATGACTTAGACTTCCTACATATCCAAGCAAAATTAGGTCATGACATAGTTCAAATACCTGGAAAGTGAAAATATAGAATACAGTGACTGAGCCCGACTAAGGTGCCTAGGTATCCAAGCAGAATCAGGCCATGATGTAGTTCAAATACAATAGATAAAGTAAATAATGCAATAACTAGGCCTAACTCAGGATGCCTATATATCCAAGTGGAATCATGCCAGGTCGTAGTTCAGTACAATGAAAGAGAGCAAAATATGAAAAGACCAAATCCAATGAGGATTGCCTACATATCTCACTGTGGAAAGTCAAGTCGATATAGTTCTGAATACATGAAAGGATAATGTTCTTGGGTTTTTCTAAGTGAAATAAAATCCTATGTGGGCATCTTACATATCCTTCCGTGGGAAGTCAGGCTAACACGTAGTTCTATTACATTAAAGAAAATTACAAAATACAAAGAAACAACAACTATTCCTAGTGTCTTGAAATGTAGTACTTCTGATGGCATCTGATTGATTCGCTTTGTGCTTACTATAATGTCTGTCTCTGCAAGTATTACATCTCCTCCTGAGAGTACTAGGTGAACAGTTAAGGACCTTGCCAATTTGGTGTAAATTTTTCTTTGGCTTCATCTTGGTGAGGGAATATCTTCTTTACTACCAACTATCCAGGTGTGAATCAACGAGGCTTGACTTTCTTGTTGAATGACTTGATCATTCTATTTTGATAGTGTTGACCATGACAGACTACGTCTAATCTATTCTCATTAATGAGCATCAGTTGTTTGATCTTTCTACAAATCTATTCAGGGTTATCTAAACCAACCTCCTCGATGATTCTTAATTAAGGTATCTCCACTTCTGTAGGTATCACTTCTTCCAAACTATAAACCAATATGTATGGAGTTTCACTAGTGGATGTTCTGATGGTAATGCGATAGCCAAGAAAAGCATATGGTAGCTTCCTGTGGCATTCCTTGTTATCATCTACTATTTTCCTCAAGATTCCCTTGATATTCTTGTTTGCAGCGTTAACTGCTCCATTCATGTGCGATCGATATGCTGTGGAATTTCGATAAGAGATCTTAAACTTCTCGCAAACCTCTCTCATGAGTTTGCTATTAATATTAGCCCCATTATCAATTATGATTGACTCTAGAATCCCAAATTGATAGACCAAATTATTGCGGATGAAATCTTCTATGACTTTAATAGTTAATGCCTTGTGTGTTGAATCTTTGACTTTTTTTATGAAATAGTCTATGGTAACAAAGATGAAATAGTTTCCATTTGATCCAAGAGGTTCTATGGGTCCAATAATATCCATACCCCAACCAGCAAACAACAAAGGAAAACCCTTCACATTTAGCTCATTTGGCAAAACCCAGATAAAATCCCTATACACTTGAAATTGGTGACATTTCTACACATATCAGATGATATCCTTCTCCATGGTTATCCAAAAGTATTCAGCTCTCAGAATCTTCCTTGCAATCATGAAACCATTAATTTGGGGTCCATAAGTTCCTGCATGTATCTCTTCCAACAATCTTATGGCTTTTGAGTCATCGATGCATCGTAACAGTCCCAAGTCTGGAGTCTTCCTATATGGATTTCCCCATTGAGAAAGAAGTGATTGACCATCTTTCTTAAAGTTCTCTTTTGTTTGCTAGTAACACTTTCTATATACTCTCCCACTTCGAGTAACTTTTTGATGTTGTACTACTAGAACTTTCCATTCGATTCTTCCTCTATATGGAACTAGTATGCATATTGATAGTGTATATTTACATTTATAGGATCGATATAATTCTTATTGGATACTGAATCGTTGAAGATATTGTCACCAAGGCACCTACAAACTTATTTTGAATTTGAGGAACATGTTTGAGCTTAATCTTCGTGAACCTTTTACTCAGCTCCTTAACACATTGCACATAAGGATGAATTTTGACATTCTTAGTAGTCTATTCTCCTTGAACATGATGGATCAGTAAATCTGAATCTCCTATAACCAAGAGCTCTTTGATGTTCATGTCTGTTATCATCCTAAGTACGAGAATGCCAACCTCATATTTTGCTATGTTATTCATGAAAAATAACCTAATCTTCATTGAGATCAGGTAATGTTGACCTAGTTTTGAAACTAGAACTGCTCCAATTTCATTCTTTTGAAGTTTGATGGTCCATCAAAGAACATTCTCCATTCATCATATGGCTCTAAGATGTCTTCTCTTACAAACAATACCTCTTTATCAGGAAAGTATATCTTGAGTGGATTGTAATCTTGATCTACTGTATTTTCTGTGAGGTGGTCAGCTAAAGCTTATCCTTGAATGACTTTTTGTGTCACGTACATAATATCAAATTCGCTCAACAAAATCTTCCACTTCACTAATTTTCCAATAGGCATTGGTTTTTGAAAGATGTATTTGAGTAGATCCATTATTTAAATCAAGTATGTGTTACACGCAGATAGGTAGTGCCTTAACTTTTGTCCAACCCAAGTCCATGCGCAATAGGTTTTCTCCAATAATGTATACCTTGATTCATACGGTGTAAACTTTTTACTCAGGTAGTAAATGACTTGTTCTTTATATTCAATGATATACTAATAATAATAAACAAAATTTTATTTGATGAATAGATTAAAATGTTTAGAATAAATAGATATAGAGTGGGTAGCGGTAATAGAACCCGCATCGTAAGCTTGGAAGGCTAGGGGTAATAGTCGGAATCTATCAATTCTATTCTTTCTATATATTTGCTGCAAGGTTTGAGGGAAAGGTGAAATGAATAATTGAAGTTGAGATCTAAAATAAGTGAGGAGAGAACCAACGGGGTTTAAATATGGAAAATGTCAGAAGAGGCGGATCTAATTTTTCTTTTGTTATTTAATTAAGTTAACGTAGCCAAAGATGCACTTGGTTAGAATTTTTATTTTTCTATTTTCAAATTTTCAATGATAATATTGTGTCTATACTATTAATTTGGATAGACAAGTTGTGAATCTTAACATGAAGGACATTTAATCTTTTAAGAGTCCAAGAATAACTAAAATCCTTGACACATCCAGTGTAAACTTCTTACTCGGGTAGTAAATGGCTTGTTCTTTCTTTCCTGTCTCATCATGCTACCCTAACACGCATCCAAATGCATTTTACATAACAGATAGATACAATAGCAAAAACTTCCCGAGCTCTTATAGAACTAATACTGGTGGGTTGGACAAGTACTATTTGATTTTCTCAAAAGCCTTTTGGCATTCTTCAGTCCATCTAGTGGCAACATCTTTCTTCAGTAACTTGAATATTGGTTCACCAATTATCGTGAATTGGGCTATGAACCAACTTATCTAATTGTGTCTTTCTAAGAAACTCATTACATCCTTTTAGGTCTTAGGAGGTGGTAAGTCTTGGATGACCTTTACCTTGGACTGATCCAACTCTATACCTCTACTACTCATAATGAATCCCAATAACTTTTTGGTAGAAACTCCAAAGGCACATTTGGCCAGATTCAACTTTAGCTTGTACCTTTGCAACCTTTCAAAGAACTTTTGTAAATCATCTAAGTGGTCCAAACTCTTTTTAAACTTGACATCATCCATACATACCTCAATCTCTTTGTGAATGATACTGTGAAAAAGGGTAGTCATGCCTCTCATGTAAGTTGCACAGACATTCTTAAGACCAAATGGAATTACCCTGTAGCAGTATACTCTGTACGGAGTTATAAAGGTTGTCTTCTCTGAATTTTTATCATCCATCAAGATTTGATGATATCTTGCAAAACAATAAACAAATGACTGCAACTCATGTTTTGTGCAGTTTACAATGAGAATGTGAATGTTTGGGAGAGGAAAATCATCCTTTGAACTAGCTTTGTTGAGATCCCCATAATCTACACATATTCTTATATTCCTGTCCTTCTTTGGTACTAAATGATGTTGGCCAACACGACATTGGTTTTTATCTTCTTGGTCACCTCCATCTTGATTCTAAAACTCAAATTGGGTTTTAATTTCCTCGTCTTTCACTTCACTGATGGATATATAGGTTTAATTGATATTCGATATAAGATGATATTAGTGTTCAAACCAGGCATGTCATCGTAAGACCAAGCAAAAACATCGATGTGTTACTTGAGCAGGCTTATTAATTCTCGTTTCTTTTCAACCTCCAAGTGTATGCTAACTCGTATTTCCTTCACCGATTTCTTTATCACCCAAATTTATGACTTCAGTTTTATCCATATTAGGCTTCTTTTGACTTTCAAGTTGCTCTATCTCATGCAGTAGATTTTCAGGCATCATACTTTCGTTGTACTCCTTATAATCCTATTCATCGATCATATTTTGCTCAATGGATTCATTATATGTCATAATCATGGAATGATGATTTTTACTATTATTTGCACTGAAAAGTATTAAAAGTGAGTAATGTAAATAGATATTAAAAATAGGAAAATAAGTTTTGAAAATAAGTACTTTTATTAATAGGACAACACTAGGCTTTGGAAAGAGGTGAGTAGCAAAAGAGCTTCAGCATGATTCAAGCGTCAATTGATCATGCAAAAATAATTCTAAAAATGTCTAAAATTCCACACTACCATGACTCCTATCAAAATAGAATGGGCTGATTGTCCAATTCTGCAATACTTCTCTAGGTTCAGCATTATGGATGGTAAGCTTCTTGAAATCCATCTTTGATGCTCCTTCGATCATGACCACAAATAGATTTTTGATTTCCCCTATGATGTTCTCATCACCTACTTGCCCTAAAACTGGGACTTGGGCTGGTACGGACACTGTCACTCCTGATCCTTCACTATAGACTCCTCTAGAAGTGGGATTATAACCAAGACCTATGGTACCTCTTTGATGTTTTAGTTGTACCAGCTTAATTATACTATCATATTTTTGTCCTAGTCCTATCTTTGGCTGATACCCGGTTGTCAACACCTCCAATGCAACCATCTTTACAACACTCAATATTTTTACTTCAATTGTCTCTATCTTCTCATTGATCTTTGCAGCTTGCATGATCTCTAGGGTATGGAAAGTGGCTCAATCTAACTCCTTAGTGACCAAAACAAAATTGACAGAATATATAGAATGAGTGAGCTCCCCATGGATATTAAATTCTATGCGACTCCACTTAAACTTTACACACTAATGGAGAATGGAAGGAACACCTCATTCCATGTGGACCTAAGGCCTTCCTAGAACTTTAAATAATTTGGTAAATTTAGCTTATCTTATCTGCAATGTCAGGTAGATTTATCTAATCACACTTCTTTCCTATCCATTAAAGGCTCTGACCTTCACCTAACTCTCTCTTATATCTTCTATATTAACACCTAAATAACTTAAAGTAAAGAATAGATAGATGTTACAACCCAAACCACCATCGATTAGAACCCTATTCATGATTATATCATGATATCTGACTATGATATGAAGTTCTTTGTTGTGTGCAACCCATTCTGATGGTAGCTTATTATCATGGAAGCGACCTTATTTGCTTCTACCATTCGTCTGATTGTTGTGGCCAAAGTCTCACTTGTGGTTTCTTTCAGTACGCTAAGCATATAATACTTCCATTAAAGCATTTTTATAGGCTTCAGAACTCATAAGCAAGGACATAATGGATATGTGGACCAGGGTCTTCTTTAGCTACTCTTTAACTGAATAGTCCTTAGTTTGCATCTTCTTCCTAAATTTTCCTTGATTCAGGTCTTCTAGATCGCAACATCTTTATGATGTGGTCATGCCATGAGCTACACCAACGTCTATTATTTTTCCTTGGCTTCTGCTCGATAATCCGATGGGACTACTTTAGTGTCATAATCAGGCCTCCCATTAGTTATAGTGGTCACCACCACTCTTGGCAAGAAAGTTTAAACAGTTAAAGGCTCTCTCAATTAAACTGTGATAAAAAGGTTGTGCTAGGGATGTAGTGGTGACTTATTTTGTGTTCCATATAGGCATAACAACTTCCTTCAAGTCATACACTTCCTATAAAGTAATCATGTTGACTTCTCAATTTTAATAATTTGGCAAGGGATTATTGTTCATATTTGGAGCTACGGCGGTGCATTTGATTGCTCTCTTCCTGATCAGATACTTAGTCTGATTCTTCAAACTATAACACTCTTCTGTTTCATGCCCCAAGACTCCTGAGTAATAAATGTATCTCTTGTTGCCATCAAAGTTTTGAGAGGTTGGGTCAGGGTTTTTTCCTTCGACTAGATATAACAATCCTGCCACTTTTAATCTTTTAAACAGCGAAGCAAAAGGTTTGGCAATTGGTGTGTAGATGCAGGTACTTCTGGCTTTTAGATTTGGACATGGACTTAGTGCATATGTTGGTCTATTTTGGTGAGCTAGATCTTGGACAAGGGCATATGGTCTTGGTGGATTTTGGTATGCTGGAGCTCGAAGTGGATTTTAATATGGTTTAAGTATTGTACAATGGAACATATGCAATAATCTAGGGGTTGTTAGAGTAACAGTAGGAAGAATTTCCAGGTTGGTAGTATGGTGTGATGGCTAAGACATCTTCTTTCTTCTTCTTATTACCACCAGTGGAACCAGACTGTATGGATTTGATCGTAGCTTGCAATTGACCATGATGTGATAGCCTTCTGTTAGCACATTTAAGACTTGTAACTTGAAATAATTGTAGGTTCTTAAGTAATTACTATTGTTTTTATTTTATTTCATGTGATTTTGTAGGAAAGTCAAGATGTATGAACATATATGAAAACTACGTTAACAAAGATAATTTTTGGTGAAAGAGGCAAAAAAATTAACATCTGGAGATTTCATCTGACGACATGGTCTGATAAGCTATCAGAACTGTGATAAGATATTAGAACATGTCATCATACGTAGGTAGAGAAAAAGAAAGGTGAAGCATTTCTGACGACATTTTTTGATAAGTTATCAGATTTATGATAAGTCGCCACACATGTGAAGCATTTCTAAAGATTTTTTCTGATAAGTTATCAGATTTATGATAAGTCATTACACATGTCATCACACATGGGCAGAAGGTCTAAAGACATTTTCTGATAAGTTATTAGATTTATGATAAGTCGTAACACATGTCATCACATATGGGCAAAAGGTCTGAAGACATTTTTTGATAAGTTATCTGATTTTTAATAAGTCATCACATATGGGAAGAAGGTCTAACGACATTCTCTAATAAGCTATCAGATTTTTGATAAGCTATCAGATATGTCATTACCTAAAGGAACAAAAAGCTGAATTTTAACTTCGAATTTTTCTTAAAGTACAGATATAAATAGTAGCTTTTGGGGTATCAGGAGCATTTGGAACTTATTACAAAGGCTAGTTTACGTATTTTCGGGGTCTCTGAACTTTGATCTCAATTTTCAATTATTTAATTGAGTTGTGGGATATTCTTCTTGAACTTAGAAGAGCATCAACCTCAGACTTCATCTTTTGTAAGCTTAATTTCTCTAAATGATGAATACAATTGTTGTTATCTCTTTGTCTCTCATGTGGAACTAAAACCTATAACTAGGGTTGTGGGATCTATGATTATTCCTTCGTGGATTTAATAATTGGTTAGGGTTTGAGTGATTGTGGGAACATCTTGATAATTCATTTGTAATAATTGTTTTCTATTGGTTGCAAATAATAGATCTAGCCTTATATTTGTTTGTTCGAACTGATAGATAAACTAAAAGCAGTGAATTATCAACGAGGATTTGGGAAGGTTAATTTTCCATCAAATGGTTAATTCTGTAACAAAATTAATCAACTCGAGATAAAATTAATGTGAAAAGAAGGTTTACCTAAGTTCGAGAGAATTAGGGAGCACAACATCTAGGTAGGTTGAGAAACACTTAGATGCACTATCGATACTGATAATTTAATATTTCCCAAGAGGCATGAGAATCCAGTACTACAACTATTATTCAATGAGGGGTTAATAATCATAGTGCTCACAACATTAGTTTCTCTCTATCATTGATTTGAACCATTGAAATTTTAGCTTTGAGTTCTGAAGTAAGTCAAAACTTTAATCATCGTTGGATTGATAAAACCTCCAATTAAAGGAAATCATTATCTATTAGTCCTTTTAATCAAAAACAGACTTGATTGGCACCTTATTCACTAAGGGATTCAACCCCAACCTAGTTGGATTATATATTTGACAACGGGCACTTTCTCTCTCGTAAGAGGTGTAATTTGAACATATCAAATTTTGATGGCGTTGCCAAAAAATAATTTGGTGTACTGATTTGGTTTGGAATTTTAGTTTACTTGCTCGAATTCAAACTTGTTAATATTTGTTTTTAATTTTCTTTTATTTCTTGTGTTAGGTAGATTTTTGTTTTAGTTTATTTATTATTATGGCATCTTGGAATGAATGTGAGTCTTATGATTTGAAATCCTAGCTTGATGATCCATGTCCATATTGTGATGGACCTTACTTTTGGCAAGATTGTAAATATGCTCCCCGGAGAGAGATATGTGCACCATCTCCATCCTACTGGGAGGATAAATGTTCTTTATGTGGTAGTCAAGATGGACATTGGAGTGATTGTTCAAATGCCCCCTCCCCCCGTTATGCTAACCCAAATTCTAGTTCTTCTTATGAATTTGATAGGTCTTATGATCAAGACCAGAAAGAATGAAGCATCAAAAGGAGTCGTATTGAATATATGTTTCAGCGACTTTTGGCTAGCCTAGAATAAATGCTTCAAGACATGAGAAAATGGAAAGAGGAAAGAAAAAGGATAGAGGAGATGGATATAGAGGACAATCATTCAAAGCATTATTCAATGTTATATTTAGATGATATCTTATTTGTGGAATCATTTAAATTAATGGAAGAGTGTGAAGATAAGGATCAAGAATCCTATATTAATGTTGAGCTTGATGATGAGCAACCCTCGATGATTTCCCAACCATCCAAACCAACCATGAGAGATAATACCAAGATTGAGGAAAAGGTGCTAGAGGCAAAAGAAAAAACCAAACCAATCTCTTATAAAGACTCTAGCCCAATTTGGGGTAAAGAGGTCGAGAAGTATGCAACTCCAAAATTATGGAGAAGACCTCACTCAAATCACTTTTCAACATTACGCTTGGTGGATGTGATGAAAGTCGAATCACCCAAGCAAATGATGAATTTTGGAAATGAGAAAAAAAATTCTCTCATTTTAGAGTTTGTCTTTCTGAAAGAATATAATACAACCCCAATGCTTAGTGGATCGATGTTCATTTAGTGTCTTTTTAAGATTCTCACCATTTCTAAATGAGCCCACACAAAAGTTTGATGCAAAATTGGGAAAGCGATTTAAGTCTTCAAAGTGTCGTGATAGAACTTTCCTTATCATGCTCTCACATTTGCCCAACACACCTAAAAGATATAAAGATCGAAAGATAGGCCGACGATTCAAATCGTCTAAGTGGAGGGATAAAGAATGAACCACTTTCAAGGTATCTTGATGAATTCTGAGTAGTCAAGATAACCTAGTCGTGCTGCAATATTAAATAGGTGCTGCTTTGGAGGAAACCTAAGGCATTTTGTTATTTGTATTTGAATTATGTGATTGACATCAGATCTCTGCACCTATAGTGCCACAGGTATGTTTCTAATTCTTTTGTTTTAGTTATATGCATTAGGGTCAATGCATGATTTTAAGTTAAGGGTGAGACTACTTGTGGGTGTTGATGTCCTCTTGGGGTTTTTGTTGTCGTGCCTCTTTTCCTCGGAGTCTTGTTCCTAGTAGAGCCCGTATGTTTAGGCGTACTGTGTTTTATTTTGTGATATGTTGTGGTTAATTGGGAGAAAAATATATATATGGGGTAGTTAACATAACTTTTTTGTTGATTTTTGGGAATGATAAATACCTCTCCAATTGTCTATTTTATAACTATGTGATGTGCATCTATATGCGACTACTGTGAATCTTTTTATGACATTGGTATTAGGGACATGATAATCATTGCTAACAATTGCATAAACCAGATAGGTAGTAGCTTGTGATGTACCTTGGTGCCATGTGTTTGTGAGATACTACCTAGCTCCTATTGTGTGTTAAATCCAGAACTTGCCCGGTTGGTCTTGCCTTGGCTGTAGGAGAGTGGGTTAGGAAAGGATCATAGACTATTTTTCATATTAGTCCATTTTTAGCCTAAATGACCTTCCATGTTTGAATAATATCCCTTAATCCTGATTTTGAGCCTGAATGCCTATTTATTTATTTTTTTTGTTATGCCTATCACCTTGCCACTTGTATCACAATAAACCTGTTTTGGCCTTGGTACTCACTGGGCATTGTGCACTTTGAATTAGGCAAATTTCCTAAGTTGAGGGTGGCTAACGTAGGGGTGTGTGATGTAAAGTGAGTATCAAGAAGGGTAAAATAAAATAGGAAAATGCAAGGCTAGTGTGGTAGAAAAAGAATAATAAAAGAAAAATTGTGATAAAGAGAAAATGAAAGAATAAAGGATTGCATCCACACTAAATTTTCTTCAATAAAGAAAGGGAGAAATAAGTTAAAGGTTGATAAGTGAGACCCCAAAAATAGTGTAGTGCCAAGGAGGCTTAGTCACTTTAAATATCCTTATGTATAATACCAGCCCAAGCCTACATTAAAAGCTAAAGCAAAGTCCTATAGTGATCCTAGCTTAACTGTCTGAAAGCCTCGGTGATAAAAATAAGGGCAAGCTTATGGTATTTGGCATACATTGACTGGAACTTTTTTCTGAGAGTAAGTGTCTCTTGATTGTCCCTGCATTTACGTGCTTGATTCCATATATGAGTGAAGAGGAACTTCTTTGTTGTAAGGGCACATCAGTTGCATTGCTAGATTCTTACTTGTTTGGGTAGTGTAACTTGTATATATGCATGGTTATTGTTGCTAATTTGATGCTATATCTTGATTCCTTTGTATCACGTTGTTGATCTTCATTGATATACACAGTTGGGTTTAAAGGTGATTGAAATTGGAGAAGGTAATGTGTTTTGACCAAATATTGATAATCAACTGTCGTAGATATTATATGTTTCTATTGATTAAACATCATAGTATGGTGTTATATAGTTGCTTGAGGATAGGCAATGGTTTTAAGTTGAGGGTATTAATGTGCTAGCCTTCTGTTAGCACATTTAAGACTTTTAACTTGAAATAATTTTAAGTTCTTAAGTAATTACTGCTGTTTTTTATTATATTTCATGTGATTTTGTAGGAAAGTCAAGATGCATGAACATATATGAAAGCTACGTTAAAAAAGTAATTTTTGGTGAAAGAGGTAAGAAATTAAGTTCTTGAGATTTCATATGATGACTTGGTCTATTAAGCTATCAGATCTGTGATAAGCTATCAGAACATGTCACCACACATAGGCAGAGAATAAGAAAGGTGAAGTATTTTTTATGACATTTTTTGATAAGTTATCAGATTTGTGATAATTCGTCACGCATGTCATCATACATGTGAAGCATTTCTGAAGATATTTTCTGATAAGTTATCAGATTTGTCATAAGTCATTACATATGTCGTCACACATGGGCAGAAGGTCTGGAGACATTTTCTGATAAGTTATCAAATTTGTGATAAGTCGTCACACATGTCGTCACACATGGGCAGAAGGTCTGAAGTCATTTTCTGATAAGTTATCAGATTTTTGATAAGTCATCACACATATCGTCACACATGGGCAGAAGGTCTGACAACATTCTCTGATAAGCTATCAGATTTATGATTATCCATCATACATGTCATCAGCTAAAGGAGGAAAAAGCTAAATTTTAAGTATGGTGTTATGTAGTTGCTTGAGGACAAGCAATGGTTTTAAGTTGAGGGTGTTGATGTGCTAGTCTTCTGTTAGAACATTTAAGACTTTTAACTTGAAATAATTGTAAGTTCTTAAGCAATTATTGTTGTTTTTTATTATATTTCATGTGATTTTGTAGGAATGTCAAGATGCATGAACATATATGAAAGCTACGTTAAAAAGGATGATTTTTCGTAAAAGAGGAAAGAAATTAAGTTCTTGAGATTTCATCTGACGACTTGATCTGTTAAGCTATCATATCTGTGATAACCTATCAGAACATGTCGTCATACATAGGCAGAGAATAAGAAAGGTGAAACAGTTCTGATGACATTTTCTGATAAGTTATCAGATTTGTGATAAGTCGTCACACATGTCATCATACATGTGAAGCATTTCAAAAGATATTTTCTGATAAGTTATCAGATTTATGATAAGTCACATACATGTTGTCACACATGTGCAGAAGGTCTGAAGATATTTTCTGATAAGTTATTAAATTCGTGATAATTCGTCACACATATCGTCACACATGGGCAGAAGGTCAGACGACATTCTCTGATAACCTATCAGATTTGTGATAAGCTATCAGACATGTCATCAGCTAAATTATCAGTGAATTTTTAACTTTGAATTTTTCTAAAAGTACGGATATAAATAGTAGCTTTTAGGGTTTGATGGAGCATCTGGTACTTATTCCAAAGGCTAGTTTACTTCTTTTTCGGTTCTCTGAACTTTGAACTCAATTTTTATTTCTTTAATTGAGTTGTGGGATATTCATCTTGAACTTGGAAGAGCATCAACCTCAGACTTCATCTTTTGTAAGCTTAATTACTCTGAATGATGAATACAATTGTTGCAATCTCTTTCTTTCTCATGTAGAACTAAAACCCATAACTAGGGTTGTATGATCTATGATTATTCCTTCATGGATTTAATAGTTGGTTAGGGTTTGAGTGATTGTGGGAACATCTTGATAATTCTTTTATAATGATTGTTTTCTATTGGTTGCAAATAATAGATCTAGCCTTATGTTTGTTTTCTCGGACTGAGAAATAAACTAAAGGTAGTGAATTATCAACGGGGATTTGTCAAGGTTTATTTTCCATCTAATGATTAATGTTGTAACAAGATTAATCAACTCGAGATAAAGTCAGCGTGAATAGAAGGTTTTCTTAAGTTTGAGAGAATTAGGGAGCACAACATCTAGGTAGGTTGAGAAACACTTAGATGGACTGTCAATACTGATAATTTGGTGTTTCCCACAAGTCATAAGAATCCAGTACTACAACTATTATTCAATGAGGGGTTCATAATCATAGTGCTCACAACCCTAGTTTCTCTCTATCATTGATTTGAACCGTTGAAATTTTAGCTTTGAGTTCTGAAGCAAGTCGAAACTTTAACCATCGTTTGATTGATAAAACCATCAATTAAAGGAAACCATTATCGATCAGTCATTTTAATCACAAATAGACTTGATTGACACCTTATTCCCTGTGGGATTCTACCCCAACCTAGTTGGGTTATATATTTGACAACGACTGCTTACTCTCTCGTAAGAGAGGTGTAATTTGGGCGTATCAGACCACTAATTTAATCTTTCCAGACTTGATGCCTTATTTTATGAATTCCCTCATCTTGACTAACTCTTCAAATTTTTGTCCCATCATCAACATCATTTTTTCAAAATAAAAATCCTCTTGTGCTCAAAAAAAAATACTTAGAGAGCTTACTTTTATCCAGCGGAGGCTAGATCCTAGCAGCCTCAGTCCTCCAATGCCACACATATTCTTGAAATAATTCTGATGGCTTCTTCTATATGTTATCCAATGAGAACCTATCTAAGGTAATCTTGGTAATAAACCTTAAGCAAATCATGAAGTCTTCAGCCATTTTCCTCCAGCCATGCCACTTATGAGGGTCTTGTTGGGTGTACCAAGTCTAAGCTTCTTCTAAAAAACTCTGAATGAACAACTTCATTCTTAACTTCTTACTCCTTCCTACGCCGATCAACTTGTTGCAATAGGCCCTTAGATATGCATGTGGGTGACCTTTTCCATCAAATATATCAAACTTTGGTGGTTTGTATCCCACTGGCATGTCTATATTTGGATGAATGCATAGGTCATCATAGTCCAAACTTTTAGTTCGTCTGGTGACTTGCATGTTTCAAAAGCATTCTTTAGACTTTTGAGCTGAGATACTATCAACCCTCTTTCATTTATTAGACATCCTTCCCTAATCCATCATACCAATCAACCTTATATAAAACCTTAACAGCTATAGATGTTGCGAAAGTAGGAGCTTCAGTAGCATACACCAGCGGTACAGGTATCTCGAAAGTAACATGTGCCTTAGGTATGTGTTGCATTGTTAGATGGGCCAGAAAGGTAAATTTTTGATTAAGAAATGGGAGATTAGGCACAACCTTAGCAGTGGGTGGAGGAGCAAATGGTGCTTGAGCATATGAAAATGGATTTATTAAGTTAGCGAGAGCGGTCGGGGGGTAATTCAATATTTAGAGCCTGGAATTGAATAGGAAAGGTAGCCACTGTAAGCTTGGTAAAATCCCACATTTGTCGTAGTTCTTATTTCAGGACTAAAATCTTGTGCCATGTTAACCTTCTGTTTATCATTCTGGGTGTTTGACAGTCTTTGGGAGCTTTCGATGTCATCTACTAGGATCATCACAGCCTTGTCGGATCGGTCCTTGTTAGTCATCTTTTTTTTGGACAAAACATTGTATTACAATTCCACCAATTTGCGAGTCGACATAAATCAGCTTTCTTTTTGGGGGATTAGCAAACAAAAGGAAAAGAAAGAAAAGTAAAAGGGAAACCATGTTATATTAGGAGATATAGAAAATGTAACAAGTATGTAACACATATATACGCCAAGTTGGAGACATCCAAAACATGTCCTAATACGGAACCTCTTTTTGCCAGACGTAGGCCTACATTATAATCAGTTTGATGTTAAATGATCCATTTAAACACATTTAGATTTCGGAATAAACATGACTTTCATTAAGCAAAAAGTACCTTAAGAGGTTACATCGAAATAGAGAAATGAAAGTTTAAAAAGAAACCACATGGATTGCTGCAAAGGTATACAATGGGGTTGGCCATGTAGCTCTTTAGCGAATGTAAAAATACAAAATGGAAAGGGAATCTAAGGCCAATTGGGGGCATCGTCATCATTATCACCTAGTCCTGGAAAAAAGTCCAAGTGATAATCTATGAAATCTTCCCTACTCATCCACCAATATGGGTAGTCTAGATCATCTCCATTAAATTCGTAAGTTTTCATTAAATTCTTTATTAATTTTTTGATTTAAACCCTAATCCCTACTTTACTTTACGGGCTGATTTTGGGTTCGTTTGTGCTTGAAATTTACATATTTTTTAGAATAAAGGATCCTTGATCTTAGAGGGATGTTTTGATGGTTTCAAAGTTTTGATTTCGTAAGCAGGCCATATATGAGAATTTTAGCTCGATTTTGAACTCAAAAGATTTATATATAATATGGGTATGGTTAGTCTCGTATTAATGTGTAGATTATTATTTTGATAGTGTGGTATTGTGCGGAGACTTCTTGGAAGAAAAAAATCTCCAACTTAATCGACTTTCGTGGACATTCGTCAGCATTTAGACCGGCTAGGCTTACTTTCCCTATATATTGAGCTATATTATGGTATTGGTGTGGTATTATGCTAGACTTCGATTGGAAATTACAACTTGGTTGTATGTTTAGTGAAAAGTGGAATATTTGGCATAATAATAGGTTGAATTAACCCATTCATCCTTTTTTTGAATTAAATGGTGACCTTAGGACTTGTTAGACTTATCTGACAACTTGTAGTAGGACTTGGAAGCCTTAGTCTAGTTTTAGATAGAAATTGCATTAGTATGAACTTTCAAGATTTAGTAGCGGGCCTCGTCGGCCCTCTTTAAGGTCAAATATCTTACTCAGCTCCTTGTAGATTTAGGAGACCTTATTTCATTATTTTTCATATATTATTGGACCCTAGGATGATTTATACATCTTTTCGATTATTGACAATACTTGGCAACCTACATTTATTTTAAAGATAGGTCGAGTTCGGCACTTATTATTCATTTATAATATTTAAAGACTGATTTGAGTCCATCACTTACTATTTATTTATGATACTCAAAGATCAATTCTAGTCTGGCATTTACTATTCACTTATGACATTAGAGTTTCGTTTGAGTACGACATTTATGGTTTACTGACTACAGTAAGAATTCGATTCGAGTCTGATGTTTATGGGTTGAAGGGTTTCACAGATATGGTCTCGGTGGTCGGTTACTTCATAGTTATTATTATTGGTATTTTTCTGTTGATTGCATCCATCGGGTTTGGGGGGGCTCGGTTGGATTATCCTTTTTTTGTTTAAGCCTTCTGGACTTATAGGAGCCCAGTTAGGTTATAGTCAACCTATATTATTTTCGATATTATTTACCTTGTTATTTCTTATCTATCAGTCAGAGCATTATTTCAGATTTGTTCTTTTATCCCTCACTTTAGTTTACATTCTTGCATCCAATTGTATGCCTAATTTTTAGTATTCATCATAACTTCCACCAATCAGCCCATAACTTGTTGTTTCGGGCTACGATTTGACTTACCTATTGGTGATTTAAAGTAGGTGTCATCATTACGTGAGAAATTGGACCATGACAAATATGCAACAAACCACCTCTGAAATTGTGACACCTACTCCCGCAAATCACAAATACCATAATTAAATTAAGCGAGAGAGGGGAAAGGGAGAGTAAAACAATCAAAACACACCAAAAACCAACAATCTAACACGAGGGTTGTTACACTGATGTAGCGATTCCCATCCGAATGGGAATCATAAGTCCCCGAATTTTTGACAGTATTGTCCCTGGAAATGACCAAATTTATCATAACTACGATCAATTAAATGTTAGGAGAACTACTAAACTATAAAGAAACTAAAATAAGAGTTAAAACATAACAATTTTAAATTCTCTTTACAGAAGAACTCGATTTAATAGTGCCTAAACATAAAAATTGATCTCGTGAATATTGTGCTTTTCCATAATTGAATAAACTCAAGTAAGCTATCTTGTATGACTAAAAAGTAAAAGCAAAAACAAAAAAGAAGCAATATTATCATTTTTGAAAAGTGCCTACGATTAATGGGGTGAACTTCCAATAAAAAACATCTTACAAAACAAATTTAACACAAAACTTACATAGGATTCCAAAGCTTTTTTGAGCTATCCTCCTTTTTAAGTTGCGTTCATTGACCTCATGGGGTTTCTCGATAGAGAGTACATACATTAATATATTGGTCAAAAGTAACTAGACATTTTTTCCTTTTTTTCATCTTTTAAAAAAAGTAACTAATTTTTTTCCTTTTTCATCTTTTAAAAAAGTAACTAATTTTTTTTAATCTTTTTTAAAGAAAAGTAACTAGACATTCATTTGGGACTCCTACTGTTCTCCATTATTTAGCTTTTAGCAAGATTCTTGCTCCTCTTTAAGCAGGCTTTACTTTGCCTTATGTGGTTTGTTCATCTTTAGTTAAGTTCCCCCCACCTTCCCTCACATACTGTCATTTCCATCAATATGAAACATTGGTTAAATTTGTTTATTTAAAGAGATTTTAATATTCTAATTTGTTTCTCATCGATAATTGGAAAAATTATGTGTTCTCTTATTTATAATTAAAAAAGGCATTGCGTTCATTATTTCTACACATGATTCTTAGACAGATGTTAGTATATAATAAAATATCTATTCGGACTAATAAACCAATAAGGGGTGCTAGTTAAGCTAGCGAGCCAACCCATTAATTAATCTAATCATATGTCCTAATATTGTGGCTGCACAGACGTTGTTATGGAAGTTTGAAGACACACCCTAAATCGTCTAGAGCACGGTTAGGGTCATGAAAATTCTTGCATGCTTTAAAGAGGATATTTAGGTTGTGAAACTAAGATATATATTCATCCGTGATCCGTCACATGAGTATTCCCAATGACCAGTAATTTGAGTCATGTTTGGTGCAAACGATCTGTTTCCACAAGGAGAAAATCTGTATGTCTCCCGAACTAGCATGTTAATTATTTACTTCAACATATGTGGTGGACCAAGGAAATCATCATTTATCATTGATGTTTGCAATGTGAGGATTAATTAACTAAAATATTGCTCTCCTATTATTAGCATCCGTTATGCTAGTGGTAATTTCGAATTATAAGCAAACAAGTGGACCTTGGAAATGACAAGCATGTTTTTCAGTTTATCATTTGTGCAAATTATACCTCTATCATTCTAAAGACAAGTAGTGGACTCCTCTAGTGTCCCGTTGAAATTAAGTAGAGAAAATTTGAACCTTTGATAATGTAGTACATATGGGGCCATAACTCCATGAAAAATATGGTCAAAATTCATTGGATTTAAGTGAAAGCTTTTTGAGAATTTTAATAAGCACTGTGATGGTCAATGGTAGCAAAAATAACCTAGCGTTTATCCAATTCTCAGTGCAAGCAAAAGATTGCCTTTAATCCCCTTTTGTATAGTCATTGCTCTTCAATCTTTCTTTGATGCTTCAAGACACTTTTAATCTTTTAGATGGGCCACGTTGACAATGGCTAAGTGCTCTACTTGGTTGGACCCAATTAAAAGTTTGAATTGCCTTAAAGAGATTATAGTAGGGTGTCAAAATATACCCAAATTGAGTTGATCCGTCTAATTCGTCCAAAACTTAATGGGTTGGGTTCAAAATAATTTATTATTAGGTAAATTTCAACCCATTAAGTCTCAACCCATTTTCAAATTGGGTTCAAATGGGTCCAATCAATCTCTACTTCAACTCGCTTAATAGAAAAATTATTTTCTTAATGAAAGTAGGAAAGAAAGTGACAATTTATCCTCCCACTCTCAAAGTCATCCACCTCACCTCACCACCACTTTACCCCACCCCTACTCCCCTTCCCTTAAATAAATTATTTTTATTTCTTAAAAAGCTCTTTATAAATATTCTTCTTGTCCCCACCCCACCTCATCCCCATTCGCCCCTTCCTACCCGAACCCCCACCCCTACCCTACAAAATTAAAAATCTTTTAATTATTAAAATTAAATAAATAAATTTTATTTGTTGAACAAAAAAAATTAATCTTACTCCAACCCCCATCTCTCCCTACTCCCTACACCCTACACCCCCATACCCTCCTCCCCTATACAACATATCCCCTCCCTCCCCGCTCAAACGTATATTTAAAAAAAAATATTTTTCTTATAAGAAATTAATTTAATTTTTAAAAAAAAAAAAATCCTACCTCAATCCCCATCCTTTCCCTAACCCCTACCTCCCCCCTCCCCACCCCTACACCCCGTCCGCTCTCAATTTTTTTACCTTTACTCCCATCCTAAATGCCTCCCCTACTACCCCTGACCCCTTACCCCACACCCCACCCTAAAAATAAATTTTTATCTTTTAAAAAAATATTCTTACCCCACCCCTTTCCCCTACCCACCCACCCAACTTTTCAAACTCATTCAAATTTATTTTCTTTACAAGAGGTAAATATTAATATGTTAATACTTTGTAGACTAAGAGGGTTAAATTGGGTGGGTTAAGACCCAATCTGTTTTTTACCCATTTTAACCCAAAGTGAATTTGCGAGGGCCATGACCTAACCCGATATTTAATTCAACCTATTTAATATCTCCATTCTCAACCTAACCCGCCCGTTTGACACGCCTAGGTCATAGCTAAATTTGATGCGTAAAAATTTATTGATTCATGTTGGCAAAATGGTTCGATGGTGTCACGCCTCAAATCCTATTGGGGAGGACTGGCACCCGTAACCGAGGAGGCCCGGGAGAACCAGCTCATAACCTTATACTTCTCATGCATACCTCTATGACAACCCAAAATTCGGACAGCATCATGTCGCATATAAAAGGAAATAATCACCTGTATAAGCTCGAGCACACATATGTATATACAATACTTGGTCGTTGGAGCCATAGGTCTACAAAGCCTCTAGATAATACACAGAGTTTAACTAAGGTCGGGACATACCCCGTCATATAACTAACTTCTATACAATACCAAAAAAGACTGGATATGACATGGAAAGCCTCGAAGCAAACTGGAGCTTACCAAAAGCAGCTGGATATCCTGGCTCATACTTGTACGGTGTATGAGCTGAGGTACCTGTGCCTACAGCATGAAATGCAGGTCCCCCGTGGGGGACGTCAGTACGAAATATTACCTGAGTATGTAAAGTTGTAGATAATCACATATGATATAGGAGCTCAATAGAAATCAGAAACAAGTGAATAAATCGTAATAGGAGTGGACCACACTTACTAGAACTTGTGACAACCTGTACATTGTATTTATTCAATTACTTTACCTTCGTTCTTATCATCTTTGTAATTATTACTACACTGTACTGTAACCATTAGGCTGCCTCTAGTACATATCAACTGGGATCGACCCATGATAGGCTTATGCCCTTGGGATACCACCCATAAACACATAAATAGGGATCGACCCATGATAGGCTTATGCCCCTGGGATACCACCCGATAAGAGAGAACTTCCATCACTTAGTTCAATTAATCTTTGAGATTGTTATTTTGGTCGCCACCGCATTTTTGATACTTTGAAATAATGATACATCAATAAGAGACATATAAATAGACCATCAATGCAATAACAATGAAGTAAGAACTTATTGGCACATCAATGAAGTGTTTTGGAGTCATCAATGCCATAACAATGAAGTAGGAACTTATTGGTATATCAATGAAACGTTTTGGAGTCATTAATAGCACATGGATATTGTTTGAGTAACCGGATACCTTCTGACATTCATTAGTGCAATAAACATGTAAGATTTGGAAGACAAGTAAGTATTGGAATGTCTTGACATCTTGTAAGGTGGAAACAAGTTCATTGGTAACGTAGGACATCATACAAAACCATTATGGATCACATGTTATTGAATAACTTTGGAAACTTTCTTAATAGAACAATTGTTCACTTTCATGCCAAAGATATGGTATAGAGTATGCTTTACATACCTGACTGTCAACCTTCAATACTAGTCCCAAATGGACTTCCCGTCTTTTTGGATTACTTATCTATAATGAACATATATAGCAATCTAGTATTAGCGACCAAACATCACAATTCAATTATTTGAATTCACCAAACTAGTGGTTAAGTAGTAAGCCTTAATTACACCATAAAGGGTGTCACTTTAACCCTCTTATACTCTAATTACATTCACATGTCATGCATATCCATACAACATCCTCCAATATCAAGTTTGGATTCATTTATCCTTCCAATCAATTCATTAAACCAAATTGAGCCATAGACATAAATAATCATCAATTCAATAGTATATCACCATATCCACCTTTCATAACTCAATTACCATATCCACCTTCCACAAAATTCAATACAACCAAACCATGCAAAATAGTCCATAACCCATTTTCATCACCTTTCAATAACAACCAATACATATAATCATCTATCACACATATATATATGGAAAAGAACAAAGGCAAACAATATTCATACCTTAGAATTCACCTCTTGATTATGCAATCCTGTTTGCACAAATAATAGGTGTCGTTCGAAGCTCTCGAGATGACAAACGCAGTTATCGGATTACTTTGGAATTTCTACAGTTGAATCAAAAGTAATTTAAAGGTCAAATTTAGCTAGGGTTTGTTCTTTCTCAATGATTGATGATGAAAATGAGTTTTTGAACGCATATACATGTATATATACACATATTTCCGTCCATAATATAATAAGAAATGACCAAAATGCCTTTAAAATTTAAATAATGTCAAATCTGTCCTTTGATGGACTATTTTTATAAACTAAAGTAGATCGACCATAACTCTTTACTCCGATATCGGATTTGGGTGAAATTGGTATCGTTGGAAGGATAATTTAAAGGGCTTTCATTTCATATAAAGTAGGCCACCCAGTTCGTCCTGCACAAGGAGTTATGGTCGTTTGAAGTTGACCCTAAAAATTTGTTTTGATAGGTTGAAGTAAAACGAGTATAACTCCTTAATCAGACGTTGGATTTGGATGAAACCAATTGCATTGGAAAGAAGACTCAAAGATCTTTCTTTTCATAGGTCGCAGCTCTCCCAGTTTATTATATTAAAGGAGTTAAGATTGTTTGAAGTTGACCCAAAAATTTGGCTGGCCTCAGTAGTTTGTGTGCAGGAAATTTTCTTGCACATTTACTATTCTCAAATATCCCAGCCACCGTTTTATAGTTTCGAATGTGCTCGATTATATCCGAAACCTATCCGTTTTTGGAAATCTTTATATCGTTGAAAAGCTTATTCAATAACCTTCTCATGGAACCATCGACGGGCAAATTCCGGTATAAATAAAATAAAAAAATTAATTCCATATAAATAAGATCAATACACGTACTTGAATATGCCAATGCACGTACTTGAATACGGGGTGTTACAAATGGACCCCTTTACTATATCGATTTTATAAGTTGGACACTTCTACTAACATATTTGTCATTTGAACACCTAAACCCACTAAAAAGTAATATTTCAAACTCTTTGACCGTTGACCAGGCCTATGTGGCATTAAAAGCACTGACTGGGAAGAGGCGTGTGTAGGCACGCACCTAGGGTGCGAGTGGGGTCAATTTTTGATCAATTTTATATTAAAATAATTTTAAAAAATAAAAATAATATTAAAATTAAAAAAAAGGTCTTTTTTTCTCCATCTTTTTAAATTTAAAAATATTTTTAAAAATAATAAATTTTAAAATTAAAAAATAAAAAAAAACTTCCCTAACACCCCCTGTTCAGCCCCTCCCCACCCCACCCCAGCCCCCGTTCAGCCCCTTCCAGGCCCCCCCTCCACCCCACCCCACCTCAGCCCCCGTCCAGCACCCCCCATTCCCTCAACCCCAGCCTTCTCCCTCGCTGCCCTCCCCCCTCACACACACACCATTTCCCCAAGCCCCTCTTCCCCATCCAACCCCCCAACCCTTCTCTCCCGCTGCCCTACCAGTTCCCAGCAACAAAGAAAATTCAAGAATTTCAAAGAATTTCCAACTACCCAAATCAGGAATTTCAAGAATTCCAGCCTTCACAAAATTCAAGAATTTCAGCCTTCACAAAATTCACTCAATTCAAGAATTTCCAACTACCCAAATCACAAAAATTTTAAAGAAAGCATAAAAATTAAATTTTTACATTGAATTTCAAGTTTCTCAAATTACCCAAATCACAAAAAATTTAAAGAAAGCATAAAAATTGAGTTTTTACATTGAATTTCAAGTTTCTTGAATCACTCCAATCACAAAAATCTCCATTTCAAGTTTCTTGAATCACCCAAATCAGAAAAATCTCTTCTTTCAATACTTTTTAAATTATTGACCCTCACTTTTTAATTTTTTTGTAGAGAAAAAAGAATAAGAAGATGAAGATGATAAAGGAAAAGAAGAATGAGAAGAGGAGGAAGAAGAATAAGAAAAAAAAAAGAAGAAAGGCAGAAAGAAAGAACGGGAAAAGAAAGAAAAAGGGAAGAGAGAGAAGGGGGGTTGTTTATTTATTTATTTTAATATTTAATATTTTTTATATATAAAAATGACGTGGAAGATTACGTGGAAGATCTGGTAGCTGACGTGGCAGCTGCGTGGGGTGAGTGTGTTACACTCACCGAAAAAGTGTTTAAAATGTTGTTTTTTAGTGTGTTCAGGGGTTCAAATGACAAACATATAAGTAGAAGTGTCCAACTTACAAAACCGACATAGTACAGAAATCCATCCAGCCATTTTACCATTACTGTTTGCTATCTACTTTCTTTCTTGACCCCATCCCCTGGCTATCTTTTAATTAGGAGTACCTTTTTCTTTTGGAATACTTACCCATATGTGCTATACTAATAAACAGTTTACAATAAACATGACCAATAGCCAACATATGTTTACGTTAAATTTCATAAGGTTAAACTTATTTTAATGTTTTTTTACCCTTTTCTCCGCACTAACATAGAAATATTTTTTTACCCTTTTCTCCGCACTACCCTAGAAATGTTTTTTAACCCCTCTTCATTTTTCTCTTTTTATTTTTAAAATGGACATAACATGATGTATTAAAGTGTGTGTTCACTATTATACTTCTATCTACATTCGTATACACTATTATACATTACATATATATCCTTATGCACTATCATAGATTACAGTGTATTTAATATATGAATAACTATATACTTTGTAGAACCAGGTATAAATATAGTTAACCAACGGATGGTAGACAAATTTTGCATTTGGAGGCATCCAAATTAGGTATATCCTACTTTGAGTACTTCTAGATTCCAATTTTTGACAATCACATTATTGATGTTTGAATAAGGACGAGAGCCGGGCGTGCTAGAAATTTGGCATACAAATTGAAGATTTCTTGGTGATCATATATTGTACATAGACGAGTTTATGGGACTAGACGTTAGCTAGATTTCGTTTCACCAATCCAAATAGAAGGTAAATTCAATTGGATTTTAGTTATAGCCGCATTTGAAAACGAGAAAAGTTATCTGGTTATTCAAAAATTAAAAGATGAAGACTGATTTTTATCAAATTATTCTTCAAACAGTAACGTAAAAAATGATAATCGGAGTTTGTAAATTGGTTGCCGAAGTTTCATTTCGAAGCCAATGTCAAAAGACAGATCCCTTTAAGAACTATCTATTTATGTAGGTTTTGTATGGTGGAGATGAATGGACATAGTTTCACAAATTTGAGAAGTAAGAAACTAGGAATTTCAAATATATATTCTGAAATTGGTGGATATGGAGTTTTGAAGATTTTGGGTTATGGTTCTTGGTAAAGGAGTCAGGAGAAGAGGACAATTCGGTTGGTGTAAAGTGAAGGTGAACGGAGGTTATCGGTCAGTGGAGAGCTATTTTCGGCCAGCAGAGACCATTAAGGTGATATCCAAAAAAGATTATTGAGAGTACAAAAAGAAGAGAAACAAGGGAATAGAGCCTAAGGACTGGTTAAATGGTAAGAAGTTTTTAAGAGATTGTCTCAATTTCGGGATGGATTTTATTTTGGCAAAATAGTTCACTGGATTCTTGTACTATGTTTGTTTTGTAATATGGGTACTTTACTTGTATGTTTGTCATCTGGTCCCTTGAACACATTAAAAAACAACATTTTAAATCTTATTTTGATGTGTGTAACACAATCTCCCCACGCCAGCTGCAACATCAGTTGCCACGTCATTTTTAAATATTACATGAAATTCCACGTCATTTTGAAAATACCACATAAAAAAATTAAATATTAAATAAATTTAAATGGAGAAAGTAAATTAAAAAAAATCAACTCTTTAAATTTTTCATTTTAAATTCACCCTTTAAAAAAATTCGTTTAAAATTCACCTTTTTAATTTTTAATTTTTTCATTTTTAAAACTGAAACACAAAGGAAAGACGGAGAGAAAGACTTCTGGCAAGAACTCGCTGGAATCCACTATAAACCTCCATCAAGAACCATCCTCCTCCCCCTTCCTGTGTTTCAATTGTCTCCGTTTTTCACTCTTTCTTCGATCTCTCCATCTTTTAGTTTTCTATGTATATGTGTAGTGTATCTTTTCTATATTAGTGTGTAGGTGTCTTAAATAGCGATGTGTATAGTGATGGAGAGGAGCTCCTCTCTCCAATGTATACGAGTGATATGTGTATATTGTGAGTGTCTTTGTGAGGGTATTTTATTGAATTATTTGGTTTAATGGTGGCAATTGCAGCGGAGGAAGACGATTGGGGATTTTGGGGGTGGGGGTCTTTAATGGCGTCGCAATTGGAAGGGGGGAGGGAGGATAATTATAGGAGCTTTTAGGGGCTACAATGGTGGTTTGTGGGGTGGGGTGGGGTTAGGGGAGGGCGGAGGGGAGAGGAGGACGATTGTGGGTATTTTTACAACAACCGAATTTTTTTAGAGATAAGCACTTGGAGTTTTATTAGGGGTGAAATTATCGATGAAGATGTCAGAGGAGGAGGATGAGATGCAGGAACCTTTGACGGAGAGGAAGAGACTGGCTTTTTATTTTTTTTTCGACGGAGATAATGAGATGCTGCAACGGTGGTTGTGGGGTGGGGTGGGAGGGGGTGGGGCTGACTTTTTAAAAAAAAAAAAAATTATTTTAATGTAAAAATATCAAAAAAATACCCTCACTCGTACCTCAGGCGCTGCAGTCACGTGCTTCATTCTACTCACGTATTTTAATGCCACATAGATCCGATCAATGATCAAAGGTCTTACAATATTAAGTTTCATTGAGTTGAGGGGTTTAGATGACAAATTGTTAAATAGAAGTATCCACTTTACAAAACAGACTAAGTACAAGGGTCTACTGAGCTATTTTGCCCTTTATTTTTATCCTCAAATATGATTGTATATTGATGTTTAATTTTTGTCCCTATTGCTTATTTACTAGAATATTATGGTATGATCTAATTTTGTTAGGCATAAGTCTAAAGAATTTTTACTTTGTCCACCATAATTGTGAAGGAATTAAGTTATCTAACATAAGTTGTGTAGTATTTATTTGCTGACCATAATTTTACAAAATTTTCGCCTTCTCAGAGATGAGTTCTTTAGGAATAAATTATGCCTCTTATGATATAACTATGTGGATTTTAAAACTGAACTTATTTCTCTATCGGCATATATTTTGTAGGAACTAATTTATGTGTCTCCTAAGTTTAACTTGTGGGTTCAAATTGAACTCATGCCTCTAACGGCATAAATTTAGAAGATTTTACCGTGTCAGAAATAAATTCTTTATAAATAAGTTATGCCTCTTACTACATAACTTTGTGGATTCTGGGACTTAACTAATGTCTCTATCAGCATAAGTTCTATATGAAACAAGTTATGTCTTTGTATTTGTCGGTTCTAAATGAAACTTATGTTTGGTATGAAGGAAAACATTTTCCAGAAAATGTTTTTCAATTTTCTCATATTTGTTTGGCTTAAAAGTTTTGGAAAATGTTTTTCAAATCAACTTATTTTTCTCAATTCTAAGGGAAACGACTTCCCTTCAAAAAGTAAGGAAAACATTTTCCAAAACTCTATTTCAACCTTACTCTTAAGTTGAAATATTCATACAACTCTCAAAATCATTCATCCCTACTCCGACCCACAATCCCCTGCCCCTCCCTCACCCGCACCCCCAGCCCCGCCCCACCTCCTACAACCCCTATTAAGAAAATATTTTAAATTTTTTTCTTACCTCATCCCCTACCCAAAACCCAAAACCCAAACCTCTACCTCCTTCCAAGAAAAAAATTAAAAATAAATTCAAACTTTTTTCTTACCTCCCCTACCCAACCCCTTACCAACCTCCCCCACCCCCACCCCCACCCCTCAATCAAAAAAATTAATTTTTTAAATTTTTTGAAAAATTTTAATTTTTTCCCTACCCCACCTTCACACCCCTACCCCGATCCCCACCCCCTAATACTCCCCATTCAAAAAAAATATTTCAATTTTTTTTTACCCCATTGTTTCTCCCCCTACCCCCACCCTACTAGCCCCCCAACCTCCCAAAAAAAATTAATTTATTTTTTAAAAAATTTAAAATTATTTTCTTACCTCACCCTTACCTATTTTGACAACCCCAACCCCCACCTACCAACTCTCTCTCCAAAAAAAATTAATATTTTTAATTTATTTTTTAAAATAAATTCAAAGCTTTTTTCTTATCCTACCCTTTTTATCATATTCGTTCTCATTATTTTTGTTAAATATATACAAATACTTTTTGAAAAAATATACTTATCTAATTTACATAACGATCACACGAATATAAGTTAGATATAACTTATTTTTCTAAAAACTATTTTTCATCCTTCATATCGAACGCACCCTAAAAAGAGTATTTTTTTAGATCAAAAATTATTTTTCTAAAATGTATTTTTACACTTTAGCTAAACACTAGAATGTATGTTTTGAAAAATATTTTTTCATTGACCAATCAAACACTATAAAATATCTTTCGAAAAAAATTTTCATCCACCAACTGAACATAGGAAAATAAATAAGAAATCAACTTGTTTTTCAAGAAAACATTTTCTAGGAAAATCTTTTCCATGAAAAAATAGTTTCCTTCATACCAAACACACTGACATAAGTTTTGTAGGAATTAAGCAGCATACCTTGTTATGTATGGTAACATATTATATTATAATATGAAAACATAAAATTATGTCTTGTGATTTTCTTTTTATCTTTTGATAGTAGGAATATTCTCTATTACTTTTTAATTATTTAAGTGTTGAAGGGAAAAAAATTAGAAACCACATATTTGAAGCAAAAAATAGAACACTAGTACCCCAGAATAAGGGCATTCATGCAAATGTTCCAAATGATAATGAAAGAGTAATTAGAGAAAATTGAAGAAAAGGTGTCTTTTAAGTCTTGAATGAAGAATTGGTGACATTGATCAATTTAAAGGGTCAAATATAATTTAAAAACTTGATTAGGTTAATTGTGCACTTGATTAATATTTTCTAAACTTTTTAATCTTTTCAAAAATACAAATTAACTCACACTCACAAAACTTTTCTCCCTCTGCAAATCAATCTCTCTCTCTTCTCTCTTTCTCTCGATAGTTTCTCTCTCTAACTTCTCCCAACCAACAACTTTTCAAATTTCTCCCTTCAATCTTGTGCAACTTCAACCTCTGGCAACAAATAGTTTTGAGTTCTTGCCTGTTCCTTTTTTACTTTCAACCGTCAGTCGACGTGACAACATTCTCCGGCGACACAACTTCGAGTTCTTCATCATTTCTTTTTGATTTTCACAAATAAAAAATTAGGGCTTTTAAGTTATGACGAAAATTAGAAACTTAATTTGTTGGTATTTGTTATTTTTTTTTATGTTTTTTGTTATTTTTTTTAATGTTGTTATTTTGTAGTTGAATTTCTCATCTGAATGTATCTGCTACTGCTGTTTTTTAATAATAGATAAAACATCTAACGTGAATCCAACAAATAAGTATTTGTTGCAACATATATGACTAATCTGTTGCACATATTAGTAATCTGTTGCAACATATATGACTAATTTATTGCACAGATTAGTAATATGTTGCAACATATATAACTAATCTGTTGCGACAAATGAATAATCTGTTGCAACATATATGACTAATCTGTTGCAACAGATTACTCATCTGTTGGATTCATTTTATAGTGTTGTAATATGAATCCAACATATGGGTCATCTGTTGCAACAGATTAGTCATATATTGCAATAAATTACTCACTTGTTGCAATAGATGACTCATATGTTAGATACATGTTGCAGGTTCTATCCATTGTAGCAGTAGTAGATACACCAAATAAGAAATTCAACAAAAACTATAATTTTACTTACAAAATAAGCTATGAAGTAATGTCCAAGTGATATACGAACAAAATTTGTCCTAAAATTTTTTAAAAATTTCAATAGGGGCACAACGAATAAGTAAAACACATGAAAAATTTTATGAAACAGGTAAAGAAGACAAAAATAATATACCATACATCAAATGCAAAAGGATCAAGGGGGCAAACATTTGAGTTCTCCTAAAAACGTTTAAGTTTCCTAATATTTTAATTGATTCCTAGTAGTTGACTCATCTGTTACAACAGATTTTCTATCTGTTTAATAATTTCCAACAGATGAATCATCTAATGCAACATGCTATTCGTCTGTTGATTCAAATTAAGCAATTATTAGTAATAACTAAATTGATTTAGCTAAAATTAAAGACGTCTCTACGACAATGGGACAAACATTTGTGTTCTCCTAAAAATATTTGAGTTCCCTGGTATTTTAATTATTTTTCAGCAGATTATCTATTTGTTGCAACAAGTTAGTCATCTATTGCAACTGATGTTTATAACAGGTTAGTCATTTGTTTATTCAAATTAAGCAATTACTAATAATAACTAAATTAATTTAATTAAAATTGAAGACAAGTCTTTAATACAAGACCTTAGACAAGGGGACAAATGTTTGAGTTCTCCTAAAAACATTTGAGCTTTAGTATTTTAAATTGTTTTTCAACATATATCGAACTCGAAACCAAAATGAGCCACGGAATTAAAAAAGTGACCAAAATAGGCCACCTATTTAAAAAGTTACCAAAATAGGCTAAACGTAATACTTTATTACATTTTCTACTTTTTTCTTAACGGTCAACTAACGGAGTTGACTTTTACAAAAACGTAAGAATTTCTTACGTTTTACACGATAACTGAGGAAAAAATACAATGAATTGTCAAATCAATTAAAAAGGTACTAAAAAAAAGAGTTGTTCAACGTAACAAAAAGTTATGTTCTTAACTTTTTATAGCAGTGGTCCCCCACCCACAATTCCTTTTTTCATAAATGTCCCATCACTTCTACTTTTTCCTCTTTTACATATGATATTAAGAATTTTTTTATTAGTTAAATTTATTTATATTTTATATGTAGTTCAAATAATTTTTTTTCTAATAAATTTTTACGTTTTACACAAAAAAAAATAAAAAAAGAAGTATCAATTACCTCATTAACTTAACAATTTTCTTATATTTATTCTATATCAAAAAATAATCACTTCTATCCTTAATTATGCGATTTCTCATTAAAAAAATTATACTTTTGAGTTTTCCTCTACTCCAAAATAGTAAAATGTTGAATTATCATCGATCAAATATGCTACTATATACAAGAATTATATTTTTTAGGAAAATATATTTTCTTATCTTAATTTAGGAGTGTTCCTAAATTAAATTATAATTTTTTACTCCATTAATTATAATATGAAACGTATTTGAGCATGTGAGTTTCCTTAATATCCTAATTGAAACACTAATCAAAAACTACGATGAATCGCTATCCGAAAAAAATAATTTCATATTTTTAACACACCAAAAAAATATAATTCTTCTATATAGTAGCATATTTTATCGACGATAATTCAACATTTCATTATTTTGGAGTAGAGGAAAACTCAAAAGTATAATTTTTTTTAGAGAGAAGTCGAATAATTAAGGATAGAAGTGATTATTTTTTTATATAGAATAACTATAAGAAAATTGTTAAGTTAATGAGTTAATTGATACTTCTATTTTTTAATTTTTTTATGTAAAATGTAAAAATTTATTACATAGAGGAAAAAATAAATTATTTGAACTACATGTAAAATATAAATAAATTTAACTAATCAAAAAATTCATAATTATCATATGTAAATAGAGGAAAAAGTAGAAGTGATGGGACATTTGTGGAAAAAGGAATTGTGGGTGGGGAACCACTGCTATTAAATAATTAAGAACGTAACTTTTTGTTATGTTGAATAACTCATTTTTTAGTATCTTTTTAATTGATTTGATAATTCACTGCATTTTTTTCTCATTCATCGTGTAAAATGTAAGAAATTCTTACGTTTTATATTTTTTTTATAAAATGTAAAAAAAATTTACGTTTTACAAAAAAAAATGTAAAACGTAAGAAATTATAAAAGTCAACTCCGTTAATTGATCATTAAGAAAAAAATAGAAAATATAATAAATTATTACATTTAGCCTATTTTGGTAAGTTTTTAAATAAGTGACCTATTTTGGTCACTTTTTAAATTCTGTGGCTCATTTTGGTTCTGAGTTCACATATATCTTATCTATTTAATAATTTTCAATAGATGAGTCATATTTTGCAACAATTTAGTCATCTATTGCAACAGATATCTATATTTGTTGAATAATTTTCAATAGATGAGTTAGCTATTGCAACGGTTAGTCATCTGTTGCAACATATGTCTATATATGTTTGGTCATTTTCAACAAATGTCTTTAACTGTTTGGTCTTTTCCAACAGATTACTCATCTATTGCAACATGTTAATTGAAATCGTAATTGAACTTATCAATTCATCTTTAATTTTAGTTAAATCAGTGTTGTTATTACTAATAATATCTTAATTTGAATCATTTCAAATAAAATTAGTCAATTAACACTTTACTCAAGACGAATACACTTAGATGATCATGTAATTACTATGAGATTAATTGAAATCGTAATTAAATTATCAATTCATCTTTAATTTTAGTTAAATCAATTTAGATATTACTAATAATTACTTAATTTTAATTATTTCAAATTAAATTGGTCAAGTGATCATTCTACTTAAGACGAAACACTTAGTTGATCATGTAATTACTATAAAATTAATTGAAATTGTAAGTGAACTTACTAATTCATCTTTAATTTTAGTTAAATCCATATAGTTATTTATAATTATGGCTTGGTTTGAATCATTTCAAATAAAATTGGTCAATTGATCACTCTACTCAGGACGAACACACTTAGTTGATTGTGTAATTACCACGAGATTAATTGAAACAGAAATTGAACTTATTAATACTAGTTAAATCAATTTAGTTATTACTAATATAATGGCTTAATATGAATAAATAAATGACTAAGATGTTGCAAAAGATGAGTAATCTGTTGAAAATGACCAAACAAATAAAGACATTTATTGCAGCAGATTAGTCACCTATTGCAACAAATTAGTAATCTGTTGAAAATAACAAACAGATAAAGTCATATGTTTCAATAGATTGGTCATCTGTTGTAATTGACCAACAGATAAAGACATTTGTTACAACAGATGACTAATCTAGTACAATATATGTGTATATCTGTTTGATAATTTTTAACAAATGACTTATCTGTTGCAGCAGATTAAATCTGTTGCAATAGGTTATACACTTAAATGATCATGTAATTACTATGAGATTAATTGAAATTGTAATTATTAAATCAATTTGGCTATTACTAATAATGGCTTAATTTGAATCATTTCAAATAAAATTAGTCAATTGATCACTCTACTCAGAACGAACACACTAAGATAATTGTGTAATTAATATGAGAATAATTGAAATCGTAATTGAACTTATCAATTCATCTTTAATTTTAGTTATATCACTGTAGTTATTACTAATAATATCTTAATTTGAATCATTTCAAATGAAATTGGTCAATTAACACTTTACTCAAGACGAATACACTTAGATGGTCATGTAATTACTAACTATGAGATTAATTGAAATTGTAATTAAAATTATCAGCTCATCTTTAATTTTAGTTAAATTAATTTAATTATTACTAATAATTGCTTGATTTTAATTATTTCAAATAAAATTGGTCAATTGATCATTCTACATAAGACGAAACACTTAGTTGATCATGTAGTTACTATAAAATTAATTGAAATTGTAAGTCAACTTATTAATTCATCTTTTATTTTAGTTAAAATCAATATAGTTATTTCTAATTATGGTTTGGTTTTAATTATTTCAAATAAAATTGGACAATTGATCACTCTACTCAGGATGGACACACTTAGTTGATAGTATAATTACCATGAGATTAATTGAAATTGTAATTGAACTTATTAATTCATATTTAATTCTAGTTAAATAAATTTAGTTATTACTAATATAATGGCTTAATATGAATCAATAGATGACTAACATGTTGCAAAAGATGAGTAATCTATTGAAAATGACTAAACAGATAAAGACATCTGTTGAAAATGACCAAATAGATAAAGACATCTATTGGAAATGACCAAACAAATATAGATTTATTGGAAATGACCAAACAAATATAGACATATGTTGCAACAGATAACTAACCTGTTGCAATAAATGACTCATCTATTGAAAATTATCAAACAAATATAGATATCTGTTGCAATAGATGACTAAGTTGTTGCAACAGATGACTCATCTGTTGAAAATTATCAAATATATAGGATATATGTTAAAAAATAATTTAAAATAATAAATCTCAGATGTTTTTAAGAGAACTCAAATGTTTGTCCCCTTGTCTAAGGTCTTGTCTTTAATTTTAGTTAAATCAATTTAGTTATTACTAATAATTGCTTAATTTGAATTATTTTAAATAAAATTTATCAATTGATCATTCTATTAAGGACAAATACATTAATTGAAATTGTAAGTGGACTTTTAAATTCATCTTTAATTTAGTCAAAATTAATTTATTTATTACTAATAATGACTTAATTTGAAATAAAATTAGTCGATTGATCACTCTCATCGAGACGAATACACATAGTTGATCATGTAATTACTATGAGATTAATTGAAATTTTAAGTGAACTTATCAATTCATCTTTAATTTTAATTTTATCAATTTAGTTATTATGAATAATGGTTTAATTTGATTCATTTCAAATAAAATTGGTCAATTGATCACTCTAATCATGACGAATGCACTTAGTTGATAATTTAATTACTATGAGATTAATTGAAATTGTAAGTTTATCTTTAATTTTAGTTAAATCAATTTAGTTATTACTAATAATATCTTAATTTGAATTATTTCAAATAAAATTGATCGATTGATCACGCTACTTGGGACGAATATACTTAGTTAATCATGTAATTACGATGAGATTAATTGAAATTGTAAGTGAACTCATTAATTCATGTTTAATTTTAGTTAAATCAACATATTTATTACTAATAAAGGCTTAATTTGAATCATTTAAAATAAAATTGATCAATTAATTATTCTACTAAGGATGAAACACTTAATTGATCATTTAATTATTGAGATTAATTGAAATCGTAATTGAACTTGCAAATTCATCTTTAATTTTAGTTAAATCAATATAGTTATTTCTAATGATGACTTATTTTGAATCATTTCAAATAATCACTCTACTCAGGACGAATATACTTAGTTGATCGTGTAACTACCATGAGATTAATTGAAACTATAATTGAACTTATTAATTCATATTTTATTTTAGTAATCAATTTAGTTATTACTAATAATGACTTAATGTGAATCAATAGATCACTAACATGTTACAACAGATGAGTAATCTGTTGGAAATGACCAAACAAATAAAAACATCTGTTGAAAATGACCAAACAGATATAGACACCTGTTGCAACAAATGACTCACTTGTTGCAACAACTAATCCGGCTATTGAAAATCATCAAATAGATATAGACATCTGTTGCAACAGATGACTAAGTTGTTGCAACATATGACTCATTTGTTGAAAATTACTAAATAGACAAAATATGTGTTGAAAAATAATTTAAAATATTAAAGCTCAAATATTTTTTAGGAGAACCCAAATGTTTTCTCCTTTGTCTAAGGTCTTGTCTTCGATTTTAGTTAAATCAATTTAATTATTATTAATAATTGCTTAATTTGAATCAACAAATGACTAACCTGTTATAAGCATTTATTGCAATAGATGACTAACTCATTGCAACAAATAGGTGATCTGTTGGAAAATAATTAAAATACTAGGTAACTCAAATATTTTTTGGATAACTAATTGGGGCAGATCTCAATTGAAATTTTGTCCAAATTTTGACCCTTCATTCACGGGAGTGGAGAGACGTTTATGGGCTGATTTAATAAGGTATTAAACATGTTTTTCTCTTCTTCTTCCCCATTATTTTACTTTTCAAAAGGAAAAAAATTGTAAATTTTTCCTCCATTTTTTCATACTTTCTTGACAATATTTTTTATCGTGTTTTTTCGTCAATATTATTTCTCTTTTTTTGAGTTGTTAAATAGTATAACTGACACCTCAAAATAATTCAAAATTAAATAATTGTATGAGATGGACTGCATGCATATAATATGGTACATTCACCATTTTTAACATTTAACTCTGTAGAGCCTGAAGCTAGGGCATATAAAATGGTAAATAAAATTATTTTATAGGTATGGAATGAGTATACAAACTGGTTTACTTAAATTGTAATACCTGATTATATATAAACATGCTTTAATATAGAATTGTGTATAAAATATGATAACACTAGGTCTTTTGGGTGTGTGCACTTAATTCACTATCATGTAAAAATTAAAAACATGAATAATTATGAATATATACAAACAACTTTTTAGTGTATAGATTGTGTATAAAATATGATAAATTTAATTAGTTTAGGTGTGTAAGAGGGATAGTTTTAAGTATCTAGGGTCTATGATTCAGGAAAATGAGGAGATTAATGAGGATGTCTCTCATCGTATTGGGGCAGGATGGATGAAATGGAGGCTCATCTCAAAAGTTTTATGTGATAATAATGTGACTCCCAAGCTTAAAGACAAATTCTATAGAGTTGCGGTCCGTCCGGCCATGTTGTATGGAGCAGAGTTTTGGCCAGTCGAGAACTCTCACATCCAAAAGTTGAAGGTAGCGGAAATGAGGATGTTGCAATGGATGTGTGGACTTAATAGGGGTGACAGGGTTAGGAATGAGACTATTCGGGAGAAGGTATGAGTGGCTTCGGCGAAAGATAAGATGCGAGAAGTGAGGTTGAAATGGTTTGGGCATGTGATGAGAAGGGACACAGATGCCCCAGTTCGTAGGTGTGAGAGGTTGGCCTTAGATGGTTTCAGGCAGGGTAGGGGTAGGCCGAAGAAATACTGGAGAGAGATGATTAGACGTGACATGAAGCAGTTACAGCTTACTGAGGACATGACCCTAGATAGGAAGGTATGGAAGACGCATATTAGGATAGAGGGCTAGTGTGTATGGATAAGTCATAGTCAGTAGTTAGGAGTGCTTTGGTGTAGCTTAGCTAGTAGTCTTAGGGCTTTGTACATAGGTTGGAGCTTCTAGTTAGGAGGGTTGGGGGAGGTATGTACTTTTGGTTTGTTAGTATATAGTATTTTTTTGTGGGTGTTGTATTTTTGTTATTACATATTGTTTCATGTTTTATGATGATTTTGTTTACTGTCATTTTGTCCAGAGCCGGAGGTCTATCAAAACTAGTGTCTCTACTTCTTCGGAGATAGTGGTATGGACCGCGTACATTCTACCCTCCCTAAACCCCACTATGTAGGAATATACTGGTTTTGTTATTGTTGTAATTGGTTTTGTTATTGTTGTAATTAGTTTATGAGTGGTTTTATTTTTGGGTTTGAAATTTGTGTAGAAACTTATGTAGCTCCATTATTCTGTTGTTTTTACATGTTTTGTATGCATGATATTTGTATACAAACTGGTATCATAAATGCAAAATTATTCACTGAATTCGCTATTTGGTTTAAAGAAAAGGGGAAAATCATGAATGGAAGTTTGGAAATCACATCGACTATAATTCAGAAAGCGATTCAACTGTATCTATAGTGATATTGCTTTTGAAATCTCAGACATTAAAAGATGGAGAGAAATAGAAAAAGAAATTGATTTGGCCATATCAAACTAAACGAATGACACCGTTGTTCATACTAAAAAGGGGTATAAAAAGCGAGTCATGTGTCATGCTTTTGTAGACCAGCTAGTATACATTAAAGAAAGCGGCTTCCTCAATTAAACTAGCTGGTAATTGAAATTGATGTAATTACTAGAGTAGTAATTATCAGGTTAGTAATTATATAACTTAGTAATTACGATGACTTGTCTGATTGTCACAATGTAATTACAAATATATTGTTTGGTTGCACAACTGTAATTACATGATTATATTAACTTTTTAAAATAATAGTTAATTATCAAACACTAAAAAGTTATATTAGACAAATAATATATACATATACATACATATATATATATATATATAGATAGATAGATAGATATATTGTCATTTGAAAATATATTAATTAATAAACATGTGTTCTTAGATAATATTTTAAAAAAATTAAATGATTTATATTTTTTAAATTAATATATTTAATTAAATTAATCATAAGAACTAAAAGTATATGATTATAATTAAATATTATGTGTGTGTGTATATATATAGATAAAAATACAATATTATCTATATATTATCTTTTGAAAATATATTATTTAATAAACATACATTCTTAACTAATATTATACAAAATTAATTGATTTATATTTTTCAAATTAATATATTCAATTAAATTAATCATAAAAACTAAAAGTACATGATTTTTAAGAACGTCATGAAATATATGTTTGACAAAGAAATTAATATTATAAATATAATATCATAAAATTATTAAACATTTGACAAAAAGATAAATGTATCAAGTCTACCTAAAAAATGAATGACTTACAATACAAAGTAAAACAAATAAATTGAAACTAAAAATATAACATAAGTTTAGAATTTAAAACAAAAAGTTAACATAATACTCTTATGTCAAATTTCAATATAACGTACATAATTTGATTCAAAAAAAAAAGGAAAGCATAAGTCTATAACCTTACTCAACAATAATTTTACTTCAATTTAAAAAATAGAATACTAACTAAGTTATGCTAAATGAAAAAAATAAACATAACATAAATAAAAATAGATAATACGAACAATTTCATGAAATTGCAAGAAATAAAGATTGGGAAATGTGAAGAAAAGAAATATAAATAATATAAAATAAATATATTCTATAAAATATTAGAATAATAAAAATAAAAATTAATGAAAAATAACAAAAATAAAAATAAATAAATAAAAGAAAAAACATAAGAAGTAACCATAATTACCGGTAATTCACAGTTCCCATATGACTTTAAGAGTGTAATTACTCCTGCCAGTTATACTCAATTACCTATTGATCAAATAACTGTCTGGTCAACCAAACATGTCAGACAATATAATTACACCTAATGGCAGTAAATTCAATTCCCACTGAGGCTTTCCAAATAGGTCCTAATACTCTACTTTCAAAAAACTTTTTGTCAATATGCACATATGACAATAATATCTTAATGTAAGCGAGAGCTAGAATGAGGCTATCCGTAATAAGATTCTTGAATGAATCTCCCCAAAAGAGAAATAGGGAAAAATAAAATTCCTACTTTATTAGATTTTTATAAAATTCTACTGCAATGTTTTCGATAGTAAAAACTCTTGTTATGTTGTAAATATATTATCATATATAGTGAATGTCTATTTTACCATATATAGTGAATTTCTACTTTATCATATATAGTGAATGTCTATTTATGAAAAAGTTAGAAATCCCAAAGTTAGTTTTCCCTTATAAATGATGGAGTTTTCCATCATTGTGATTCATTCATCAAGAGAAATAATATTGGCTCTCTCTTCTCTCTATTCTTCTTCTTCCTCACTTTATATTTCATAATATGTTATCTGCACGAGTCTCTAATCATCTTCGATCTCCTATTTTTTTATCATGAGTAATTTATTTATAATCTCTCTTCACAGTGGTAAGGATATCATTTTAATTGTTCTTAATTTAATAATTTTATCATTACTTGTTAGTAACTTAGCAGATCCCATTAATTATGTTCTATGTGAAATATTATAATTTATATTTTTAGAGTTTATCGTACTAATTTTTTTTATCTTGTCCTACTCAATTTTGACGAGTTCAAATATATTGGACATCACGAGTTTGCAATTAAATTGATACAACTCTATTGATTTTTTTGAATTTGAGGAAACCTAATTGGTTTGAAAGTATTCATGCCTTAAATTTGTTCTTGAAGAACAATATTGTTAAAAGGTATGACGATGGATTTAAATCTCACCTCATTAAAAGGGTAAGACATTGGATAGAGTCCCGATGCATCATGATGATAAGATATTGAGTTCAAATTTCATCGATGTATAGTCTAAGACGCTTTTATATAGATAAGACATTGAGTTTGAATCTCAATGCACCATATTGATGATATAATGATGGCTAAGGCAAAATAATGTATATTTGATTGAAAATCATGAGACATGTTCCATTGAATATGCTCCATTCTCTGAAGTGAGTGTGGTAACAGTGCATAAAATGTATGGATATTCACGTGGAGGGACAATATAATACTAATCATCAAAAGTAATAATATTTTCACACGCTTATTATGATTATAAAATATGTTAGAGAAAAATTCTCTACATTATATGTATGCCTTGATTTGCTCCTGAAGTAGCAATATCATGAAAGAGGTTATAAGCTATCAAAATTTGATATGCTTAACACACAATTATATTTCATTTCCGGGGAATGAGAATTTTGATTGTTATAAGTATAGATCCATTTCCTACAGTGAAGGTGATAATATTTAGAAAGCTTATCAATACAAATGTGCATTTGATTGTGATGGTATCACAACTCACCTTCGAAAGAGACAGAGTTACTTAGAAATCTACTTTCGAAGTAGTAATTCTAAGTTCTATTCATGTCATAATAACTCTAAAATTTACTAAAGTAAAAAACATATGTCATGGTAAACTTGAAATTTACTAGTACAAAAGTTCATAAATTGGCATAAACAATTATGACATCCCGAAGATGTGCATATTGAGCGTTGGACATGTAATGAAGAATTAGAAGATTCTTCAAGAACTATTCATATTGTTTGTTCTCATGATAAGTTGGTTGAACCAACTAATGTTGAGATTGAATCTCTTAAATCTGAAGGTATTCAAGTTGAATAAGGGTCAGTTCACCTATCATGATATATATATATATATATATATTAAGATACATCAATATAAAAGGATCACCTGTATGTTATTGTCAACCGGCAGTTGACATTCACAGATTTGCTTGCTCAATATAAATAGAGTTAAGAGCAGAATTTCCAGATTATATAATTAAGACAATTCATCTTGATAATGTCGGTTTGGCATTGAATGCCTTCAATAAATAGCTAAACCATTGCTAATGAGAACAAAGCTTCATGTGTTGATCTGAAATATGATATATTGCATACAATAACACTTGTATGCATTAGATAAATAAATTATGATTATTTATTCTCTCTTAATTACACTACTAAAAATAACTGAAAAAACGACCACAAGAAATCGACCACAGATTGTGGTCGAAAAAAACCAACCACGAGTGGTCAGTTTTTGATGTCTTTTTTATTTTTTTTAAAAAGCGACCACATGATTATTTCAAAATAATTATTTCAATGATTTTTATATTAATTATTAATTATTTTACAAATAAAAATTAAAAAAAATAAGAAAACCGACCACTTTTGGTCGGTTTTTAAAAATTACTTTTTGATTTATTTTTTTAAAAAAATGACCACTAGTGGTCAATTTTTATTCTTATTTTTTTAAAAGACCGACTACAAGTGGTCGATTTTTAAAAATTCTTTTTTAATTTATTTTTATGGAAACCGATCACTGGTGGTCGGTTTTTGAACTAAAAAAATAAATAATAAATAATTTTAGGGACCAATAATTATATATATGTAATCAAATATATATATATATATATAGATATATATATATATATATATATAT
>NC_061118.1:50742426-50821672 GCF_002878395.1 Capsicum annuum
ACACACACACACACACACACATATATATATATATATATTATCTAGTGATCGATTGATGAACGATGTGGTCAAAACCTAATATTATATTAAGCTAATCAAATATAATTAATCGATCGCTCATCTAAGTAAATATAAGAAACACATCACATTATATTATTGGATAATATACTTGTGTATGTATGTGATATATATAGTACATATTTAGAACTTGATATAGTCGATAGTGTATATATGTGTGTGTATATATATATATATATATATATATATATATATATATATATATATATACATATTGTACAGTGAAGGTATATTAATGACACAGTGCATGCGACACACACATACACATCTCCTCCAGCGACGGCACCTCCTCCGGCGATGGCAAATCGACCTCCGACGACTTCACACACACAAGTATGTTGTTCCCTTCTTCTCTTAACTATCCATTTCGACTAACACACATTAGAAGCTTGAGTTGTCCGAGAAATTGTAAAGATTTCATATTGTGATTCTATATTGTTGTTGTTTGGTTTGGAAATTTTTCCTTAGAAGTTTGAGTTGTCTGAGATTTGTTGTTTTGTTTGTCAAATTTGTGTTGATTTTAACTTTAAGCTTCACTAGAAGCTCGAATTAGTGAAGCTTTATTGTTTGGGTTTTCTAAATTTGTGATGAGTTTGATTTTGTGCTTCATCAGGACGTTGAATTGTTGACGAGTAATTTTTATTACGTTTGCTTGTTTCATTTCTTGTAAATTGTTTTAGTCTTTACATTTTTCTATAAACAAGATATTTTTGAGGGCAAATGGTACATAATTTTAAACTCATGCACCATTGTTGTTGTTAGTCGAAAGGAAAGTCATAAATGTGATAGCTTTTACTAAAGTGTTGTTGCAATTGTTTAAGCCAAAGATTATTCTTTCAAATAATTTTATTGTTTAACATAATCTAAATTTGGGAAAGAATTGCTTTGCTATTTTACAAGTGACTGCTTATCTCTTTCTCTTTAATTTAGGTCATGCAAAGGTAAGTTGATTTCTCTTTATTTTCTTATAATGAAGTCTTGTTATTGTTCATATAGAAGTCTAGTGAAGCTGTGTGTGGCCTTGTTCGATTCACTAGCATTGTTGTTATCTTCTTGTTATTGTCCATATTAAAGTCTAGTGAAGCCGTGTGTGGCCTTGTTCGATTCACTAGCATTATTGTTGACATCTTGTTGGTCTTGTTGTTGTTTGTTTTGAATGTGGTTTGGTTGTTGACTTAGTTACTTGAAAATGATTAAGTGTAAGGACTTTAAAGGGAATTTTTTATTTTAAATGTGATTTGATTGGTGACTTAGTTACTTGAAAATTGTTAAGTGTAGGGACTTTAAAGGATATTTTTTGTTTTGAATGTGCTTTGGTAGGTGACTTAGTTGCTTGAAAATGGTTAAGTGTAGGGACTTTAAAGGAAATTTTTTTATTTTGAATGTGGTTTGGTAGGTGACTTAGTTGATTGAAAATGATTGAGTGTAGGGACTTTAAAGGAAATTTTTTTATTTTGAATGTGGTTTGGTAGGTGACTTAGTTGATTGAAAATGATTGAGTGTAGGGACATTAAAGGGGAGTTTTTTTATTTTGAATATGGTTTGGTAGGTGACTTAGTTTGCTTGAAAATGATTAAGTGTGGGGACTTTAAAGCGGATTTTCTTGTTTTGAATATGGTTTGGTAGGTGACTTAGTTGCTTGAAAATTGTTAAGTGTAGGAACTTTAAAAGAATTTTTTTTTGTTTTGAATGTGGTTTGGTAGTTGACTTAGTTGCTTGGAAATGGTTAAGTGTAGGGACTTTAAAGGGAAATTTTTGTTTTGAATGTGGTTTGGTAGTTGTCGTAGTTGGTCGAAAATGGTTAAGTGTAGGGACTTTAAAGCGGATTTTTTTTGTTTTGAATGTGGTTTGGTAGGTGACTAAGTTGCTTGAAAATGGTTAAGTGTAGGGACTTTAAAAGAATTTTTTTTTGTTTTGAATGTGGTTTGATAAGTAACTTAGTTGGTTGAAAACGGTTAAGTGTAGGGACTTTAAAGGTTAATTTTTATTTTGAATGTGGTTTGGAAGGTAACTTAGTTACTTGAAAATGGTTAAGCGTGTCGCGCCCTATTTTGAACCAGTCAAAACAACACATGATGTATGGTGGCGTTTAGTGATTCTTGGGATTTGAAAATTATTTTTTAGAGTCGCCACCTAACTTTTTAGGAAAATTAGAAAAAACTATTTTTTATTTTTTTTTTTGTAGAAAACTCTGTTTTGGTCTTTCAAAAATATATAGAGATTGGGAGTAAGGATTTTGGTTACCCGAGGGAAAGGTGTTAGGCACCCTTCTAGGCCTATCCGAAGATAGTCCTTATGCTTAGTTTAGAAAAATATTAAAAATTTTTTTTTTATTATTTGCTTAAAACAATGATGAGAAAACTTTTATTATTATCGAAAATGATATTCAAGGTATATAAGATGTAATACTAGAATATACAAGCACGTAATATGAAAATTGCAAAATACATATATGAATGTTTCCAGAAATATGGAGAAGAGTAGTACCTTTATTATACCTGTAGTAGAAAATATAGAAGCGTCATAATTTTATATGAAAATATGTTTAAAGGTATATTAAGTCAAATACATAAACAAGTCGTTATAAAAATAGAAAAGTATACTCTAAAGTATGCGAGAGTTCATTCATTGTAAGATAAACTTTAATATGTATATATGTGAGAGTACATGAAAGATGCAAAAATTTACTTGATTTATGAGATTTCAATATATTGAAAGCGAGTAAAGTAAAATGTGGTAGTAGAATTGATATAACACACAAATGATAATATATAATAATAGTACAATAGTAAGAATAAGAATAGTAATAGTGAAAAATATTCCTTATGGTAGTGTACGAATGCCTACATACCTTCTGTATGGAGATTTGTAAAATCAGAAAACTTTAAATAACGTTAGAAATAAGTGTAGTGTAATAAACGTTTAGATTATGTTGAGTTAAACGAAAAAACAAATTTGATTGATGAGCTACTTGAAAACATAAGAGGGTTGACTAGTTGAAACCTATTTATAACTATTTATTTGAAATTTTTTAATTAAAGTGATAAAACTCATTAATTAAGTATTTTGCAAAAGGACTATAACCAAACATTTTATTTCAATTACAAAAATATATTTCCCTTTGAAATTGCATTTATACTCCTATCTTTATTATAAGGAGATGTCTATTTTACGACAAACGAATCGAAATAGACTTTGATATAATACCCAATAAACGACCCCAAACCATATCTACGTAAAATGGACAACCATGTAACTTAAAATAAAATCTTGTTGTCGGACCTGATTTTACAGAAAAACGGACAGCAGTACCATAACTGAAAATCAAACCAAATTATGTCTTGTATTTTCGTGCCCAAGAACTTGTATATACATAAATGTGATCTTGAAAGACCCGAATACTTGCTCATAGGACCAAATGCAGCAACAAACAATATTAATGTTTAAAGCAACCACATCAAGCAACTGGACAACTTCAAAGCTCTATGCTAAACTTAGTTTGCAGGGAACGAACAAAGGTGCTAATATGAACTTAATCTGAGGCAGCCCAAACCATTAGCGTATTTATCGGTCATGTATTCATAAAAGTTGGTTTTGAACCAAAGGCGATTTCACGAAGTTAGACTTATCCTATTCCCGAGGTCGATGAAGGCATCAACAACAAAACTTAACGACAGAAAACAACATGTCCTAAAAATAATAATAAAAATAAAATAAAAAAATGAGATGAAGAGAAAGTAAAGCAGGAAGGGGAAATTCACACAATCAAAGGAATGGTATATATTTAAAAGTCATTCGTGATACCATATTAAGCATGTATTTGAAATTTAAAAGGAAAGAGAGTAAAGGGAAGAGCGAGGCGCGTTCACAGACTCCTACATACACATAATATGACTGCAAAAGTTGTGTTTTTCGGCAAAAGCAAAATAGGTTAAACGGAACAACAAGAGAATCACACATTTATACACGAATCAATTTTTGAGTCAAAACCAATATAAGCTTGATAAAAAATTCGCATTGTACACCTAATTCTACTGACTACCAGAATTAATACTTATCCACCCACGCCCAAACAACAACTTAAACCCGATGAACGATCACATTTAGACCCACTAGGATTAACGACAACTTAAAACTTGTACCAGAAATCATTTTTTCACCCAAAATCTAAACTAAATGACATGCTCACGGAGCAAATAACTAAAATTATAACCACACTCCCATCCGTAACGCCAAGACAGCAACACAACACCAATTAGCAATCATAATGAATTTCGTATTCACAGAATCGACATGCACAAAGGGAGGAAAAAGAAAATGAATTCAAAAGAATCGGATTCGTACCTTGTATTGTGCAGCAAACTCGGGCTTCTTGTCGAGTATTCCGGCCGCCAAAACTCGAATTTCAGGACTCGATCAAACACCGAAATTAAGCGAAGAAATTAAAAACTTTTTTGTGACTTTTCTAGTGAAACTTTTGTGAATGTAGTCTGATTTTCCTTTAATATCCAACTTGATCCTGATGATGGCGATTGTGGGGCTATTTATAGCCAAAATCCGGAATCCAAAGTCCGAATTTGAAGCACATTTTTATGGAGATGAGATTTGAATTCAAAATTATGACATCCATCTACAAAAATTTCAGTTTTTATCAAGCTTTAGCTGCAAATCCTCAGAAAGTTTCATTTTTGCATAAATTAGGGACTGATTTTTGATGATTTGTTGGCTTAGGGTGATAGAAATGGAAGATTCGTGTAGGTAGGTGGCAGACGATGGCTAGCTACGGAGATCTTAAGGTTTCTCGTTTGGGGTGAGAGGAGAAGGGAAAGAGGAGAAGAGGGGAAGGAGGCCATCGTGGTTGTTGTTTTGGGAAAGAGATGACGGAGACCTATCAATATTTTCTTAGGAAGAGAGTACGCGTATTTCTGCCAAAGCAAAGGCGTGAACTCTTTTATTGAATGCACTGACCTTGCATATATTGATCCATTTTGATCCGTTTGATCAAAGATCAGACGGTCTTAAAAATAGCAATCTTAAAAATAATAATATAAATTATATATAAATAAATACACAAAAAGCTAATTAAGAATTGATTATTGTTTTATCCGTTTGGTATTTGATCGGAATAGTTCAAATTTTTAAAAATATATAAAAAGGTAAATTATAATATATATATATATATATATATATTTGAAAATTCGAGATCCATCGGATTCAAAATAAATCGACAGATTGGGTCAAATAATATTCGTTAAGGTAGAATGACGAAGCGGGCATAGAAATTATACTGATTTGGACTGATATTCGAGCTCTTGGCTGAAATTCATAAAATAAGAGTTGGGTTCGGATGAAAAGTAAAATAAAATAAAAAAGAAGTTGAACTATTGTTAGCCCGAATACTCTTTTTCTATTGAAATTAAATTTATCGATGCTTTCTGATATTCTAAAAATTATTTTTTTAGTTTACAGACATAATTTGTACAGAAGTCTAACTTAATATTTTGCGACTTTCCTATTAACAAAATATGTATATATATACATATATAAATATAAGAATATAATAAAATACATTAAAATAAGAATATAATAATAATATATGTACATCTTATAAAAATATATTTTGTATGATAAAAATATACATATAAGGTCACAATACTGCCCAAAAATAAAGTTAGAAAGAATGCGAATGTGACCACCAAAAGATATATATATTTTGTGATTTTAATGTCAAAATATTTAATTATATTTAATTAAAGTAATTTTATAAATAAAAATAAATTCCCTTTTTATTAAAACTTGTAGAAATATAAAAAAAAATACGAATCTTATTTTTATTTAATTTTTGAAAATTATTTAGGACCAAGAAGCATCAGAAAAGTAATTAAAGGAAAAATGACGAGTCAAAATTGAGTGTCAACAGTTGCTACTGAGGGACCGAAGATTGAAAATCTTTGGGCACTCATGTTGACGTAACCAATTTTGTCTCAGGCAAAATAAAATGTTTGGAAGATTATGGCCGGGCTTCGATTTTCTAGCTGCCTACATATCTCGGGCTCCACAAGAAATCAGGCCATTTATATTTCGAGTTGTAGTAAAGTTTGATGAACCTCAAAATTTGCCTAATATAGAATTATGGTGACATTGGGTTCCTTCTAGAAGGATAATAAAGATTTTAGCACGAATGGAAAAGGATAGAGGTGCAAGTACCGAAATTGGTTGTTCAGAATAGCTGAGGATGAGGAGACGTTGGATAGGAATATCTGCTGAGGATTTTGGGAGAAAAAGGAAATTAAAGATCTTCAAAGATTGTCCCAGTGCTTGATTAAGATGACACTGGGTAATGACACTTAAAAGTTATGAAAATGAAAACTTGAATCGAGTTGAGTTGAGTTTCTTTGCCGGAATCCTTGACGTAGCCAGGGATGTTTGACATTCCGCTAGCTTGCCCCAGTTTGCTGCTAAGAGGGTAGTTCTACATTGTACTGCATGGTCCTACAAAACAGGTAACAGGATAAAAATTACCTGTCGTTTGAAAAATTATAAATTGAAATCGTTATATAAAGAGTAGAGTTTAGATATTCAAACTAATATTGTCTCCATTTTTGAAGGACTCCGACTGGCGGGGCAATAACTGAAATGTAGATAGCCTCCGTTGGCTGAAATGTAAATAGCCTCCGTCGGATGGAATGTAAATAGCCTCTGCCGGCTAAACTGTAAATAGACTCTATCGGCTGAGCATCTTCTTGAATGTAAATAGCCTCTGACGGCTGAAATATAAATAGCCTCCATCGTCCAAAATGTAAATAGCCTCTGTTGACTGAAATGTAAATAGCCTTCGTCGGCTGAAGTGTAAATAGCCTCCGTCGGCTGAGTAATTGAGAAGTAAGTACCATCTGAATGGCGAGCAGTGTTTGAAAAGTAAAGCCTCCGATGGCGGGACATTTGCCCAATGGTAAATTGCCTTTTATTGGCAAGGCGACCTTCAGTCTGAACTAAATGATGTTATTGCTATTGGAACTTGATGTTGTTGTGATAGTTGCTTTCTTGCGTGCTTGCTATGGTGTGGGCCTTTGATTGGCAGGCTGTGCTTTGTTTGTTTGAAATGCGATTCTCCGATATGGAGGAGTGTTGCTTTGCTTATGTACATTTTTTGATTTATGGTAGGGCGTCCCCATCGCTGGTGCACAACTCCCGATATGGCAGAGTGTCGTATTGCTTATTCGTATCCTCCGATATGGCAGAGGATCGCCTTGCTTGCTTATGTAAAGTCTTCAAAATGTGGAACTCGACTTTGTTTCCTTAATACAGTCCTCAAAATGCGAAAGCTCGACTTTGTTTTCTTATATACAGTCCTTTGGAATACGGAAGCTTGACTTTGTTTGCTTATATCTAGACTTTATTGAGGTCAGACGACACTCTTCGATTTGCGGAGTTTGTTGGGAGTAGTAAATAGCCTAATCTTTCTATGAAGATCCTCTTTTCTTAGTTTCTGACCCGGGTCTTCAAAATGTACCTGCAAAAGAATTCGGATAAAACTCTTAGAGTTTGTGAGGATTAGTATAAATGTATGTAAAAAGAATAAAGTAAAGGAAGAATATTTGGCTCATGTCATAGTGGTAAGCTGCATGATGCCCCTGATCCTATCCCAAATCTTGACTTAATGTAGTCTTTCAATTCCTATTTTCCTGCGCTCAAAGAAACATTCTTAGTTGGGAGGGGGTGTTGATTTGTGTCGACTTGGGAATCCTGGCTTTGTTTACGGAATTCTCCAACACTCCCTCGGTTGCTCAATCACTCCCGAATCTGGAGTCTCAGTAAGTGAAAAAGTTGAAATTATGGTGAAAAATACATATATGTATATATGTTTTCGTAAATATTACGTATATATTAAGCATATATAGTAATCCTTTATCACTTTTAGATTATGACACGTTCAAAAATCCGTTAAGCCTCCATTTGTTGATCGTGACCCATGTAGCTTTATCTTTCTAGTGGAGCTGCTCTGACTGTCGATGCTACGATAATTATGGCGGCGAGATCTCTTATATTCTGAGGCTATACTATGAGCAAAGGAGATTTTCCTAGAGGTAAGACCGAACCTTTCAGGTTGCCTAAGTATCCAAGTGGAATCAGTTCTTTATGTAGTTCGAGGGTGGAAAAATAAAATGCAATGACCGAGTCTAACTCAAACTGCCTACGTATCCAAGTGGAATCAGGTCATGGCGTAGTTCAATACAACGAGAAAAGTAAAATATGCAGTGCAATGAACGAGCCTGACTTAGGCAGCCTACGTATCCTTAAAATAGGAATCAGGTCATAACGTAGTTCGATATGACCGGTCCTGACTCAAGCTGCCTACATATCCAAGTAGAATCAGGTCAGGCCGTAGTTCAGTACAATGGAAAGGTAAAAATATGAAGGGACCGAATTCGATGTGGGCTGCCTACGTATCCCATCGTGGGAAGTCAGGCTAATACGTAGTTCTGTTACATTGGAGAAAAATGAAAAAGTACAAAGAAAGAAATAACTACTATTCCTAATGTCTTCAAATGTAGTACTTCTTGATGGCATCTCAATTGATCGTCTTCGTGCTTACTGTGCCATCCAGTTCTGCAAATATCACTGCTCCTCTTGAGAGTACTCGGTGAACTATGTAAGGACCTTACCGGTTTGGTGCAAATTTTCTTTTGGCTTTATCTTAGTGAGGGAATATCTTATTCAATACCAACTGTTTTGGTGTGAATCGTCGAGGCTTGACCTTCTTGTTGAATTCCTTAATCATTCTATTTTGATAGAGTTGACCATGACAGACTGCGTCTAATATCTTTTTATCAATAAACATCAACTGCTTGATCCTACTATGAATCTATTCGGCGTCATCTAGACCAACCTCCTGGATAATTCTTAATGAAGGTATCTCCACTTCTGCAGGTATTACTGCTTCTGACCCATAAACCAACATGTAGGGAGTTGCCCCAGTAGAAGTTCTGATTGTGGTGTGATATCCAAGTAAAGAATATGACAACTTCTCATGCCATTCTCTATTACCATCCACTATCTTCCTCAAAATCCTCTTGATATTCTTGTTTGCAGCTTCAACTGCTCCATTCTTTTGTGGTCGATATGCCGTGGAATTTCGATGAGAGATCTTAAACCTTTCATAAATCTCTCTCATCAGGTCACTATTAAGATTGGCTCCATTATCTATTATGATTGATTATGGAATTCCAAACCGGTAGACTAAGTTATTGCGAACAAAATCTGCTACCACCTTCTTGGTTACGACCTTATATGTCGAGGCTTCAACCCACTTTATGAAGTAATCAATAGAGACCAAGATAAAACGCTGTCCATTGGACGTAGGAGGCTCTATGGGCCCAATAACATCCATGCCCCAAGCAGAAAACGGCCAAGGAGAACCTATCACATTGAGTTTGTTTGACGAAACTCGTATAAAGTCTCTATGAACTTGACATTGGTGACACTTCTGCACGAATCGAATGTTATCCCTCTCCATGGTCATCTAAAAGTATCCAGCTCTCAAAATCTTTTTTGCGAGCATAATATCATTCATGTGTGGTCCACAAGTTCCTGTATGTATCTCCTCTGACATCTTGTGGCCTCTGTGGTATCGACACATCATAGTAATCCTAGGTCTGGAGTCCTCCTATATAGGATTTCCCAGTTGAGAAAGAATTGATTGGCCATCCTTCTTAAAGTCCTCTTCTGTTTTCCAATAGTGCCTTCTGGATATCCTCCTGCTCCAAGTAATCTCTTAATGTCATAGTACCACGGCTTTCCATCTGGCTCTTCATCTACATGGAAATAGTAGGCTTGTTGGTCTTGTATCTCCACTTTGATGGGATCGATGTAATTCTTATCTGGATGCTGAATCATTGAAGATAGTGTCTCCAAGGCATCGACGAACTCATTTTGAATTTGAGGGACGTGCTTGAATTCGATCTTCGTAAACCTTTTGCTTAATTCCTTAACACATTGCACATAAGGAAGGATTTTGACATTCTTGGTGGTCCATTCTCCTTGCACCTGATGGATCAACAAATCTGAATCTCCTATCACCAATAGCTCTTTAATATCCATGTCTACTACCATCCTAAGCCAGAGAATGCAAGCCTCATATTCTACCATGTTATTTGTGCAAGGAAACCTAATCTTTGCCGAGATTGGGTAATGTTGACCTGTTTCTGAAACTAGGACTGCTCTAATTCTGACTCCTTTGAAGTTCGCTGCTCCATCGAAGAACATCCTCTATCCATCATATGGTTCTGAGATATTCTCTCCCGCAAAAACACCTCTTCATCAGGAAAAATAGGTATTGAGCAGCGTGTAATGTTGATCCACTGGATTTTCTGTGAGGTTATCAGCCAAAGCTTGTCCTTTGATGGCTTTTTGTGTCACGTACACAATGTCAAACTCACACAACAAAATCTACCATTTTGCTAATTTTCCGGTAGGCATTGGTTTCTGAAAGATGTATTTGAGTAGATCCATTCTCAAAATTAAGTACGTGGTATACGCGGATAGGTAGTGGATTAACTTTGCACAACCTAGGTCAATGCGCAACAGGTCCGCTCCAACAATGTATACCTAGCTTCATACGGGGTGAACTTCTTACTCAGGTAGTAAATGGCTTGCTCTTTCCTCCCTGTATCATCATGCTGCCCTAACACACATCTAAAGGCATTATCCATAACGGATAGATTTAACAACAACGACTTTCCTGGTTCTGGTGGAACCAATACTGGTGGGTTAGACAAATATTCCTTGATTTTCTCAAAAGCCTCCTGACATTCTTCAGTCCATCCAGTGGCGGCATCTTTTTTCAACAACTTAAATATTAGTTCACAAATTATTGTGGACTGAGCTATGAACCGACTAATGTAATTAAGTCTTCCCAAGAAGCTCATTAAGTCCTTTTTGGTCTTAGAAGGTGGTAAGTCTTAGATTGCTTTTATCTTGGATGGATCTAACTCTATACCTCTCCTACTAATAATGAATCCCAATAACTTTCCCACGGGAAATCCAAATGCGTATTTAGTTGGATTCAACTTTAGGTCGTACCTTCGCAGTCTTTCAAAAAACTTTCGTAAATCATCCAAATGGTCTAAACTCCTTTTAGATTTGATGATGACATCATCCATGTACATTTCAATTTCTTTGAGAATCATATCATGGAAAAAAGTAGTCATGGCCCTCATGTACGTTGCACTGGCATTCTTGAGCCCAAACGGCATTACCCTGTTGGAGTATACTTCCCACGAAGTGATGAAGGCTATCTTTTCTGCATCATTTTTGTCCATCAAAATTCGATGATATCCCACAAAAAAATCAACAAACGACTACAACTCATGTTTCACGCAATTATCAATGAGAATGTGAATGCTTGGGAGAGAGAAATCATCTTTTGGACTACACATATTCTTATCTTTCCATCCTTCTTTGGTACGGGCACGATGTTGGCTAGACAGGTGGGATAAGTTTTGACCCTCACGACGTTGGCTTCTGTCTGCTTGGTCACCTCCTCCTTGATTCTCAAACTCAAATCGGGCTTGAATTTCCTTATCTTTTGCTTCATCGGTGAACCTGAGGGGTTGGTCGGCAGTCGATGCGAGACGATATCAGTGCTCAAACCAGGCATGTCGTCGTAAGACCAAGCAAACACATCGATGTATTGTTTAAGCAGCCTTATCAATTCCTGTTTCCTTTCATCTTCCAAGTGTATGCTGACTCATGTTTCCTTCAGTGTCTCCTTATTACCTAAATTGATGACTTCAGTTTCATCGATATTAGGCTTCTTCTGACTCTCAAGTTGCTCGATCTTCTGCGGTAGGTTTTCAGGCATCATGCTTTTATTCTACTCCTCGTAATCTTTCTCATCACTTGTGTTTTGCTCAACAGATTCGTTACATGTCATAATCGTGGAACAAGAATTTTTATTAACATTTGTGCTGAAAAGTATAAAAAGCGAGTAAAGTAAATAGATATTGAAAATAGGAAAATAAGTTTTGAAAATAAGGACTTTTATTAATAAAAGCACTGGCTTTGACAAGAGGCAAGTGAAAAAAGAGCTTAGGCCTGATTCAAGCCTCAATTGATCATGCAAACAAAATAATTTTTTTTTAAAAGACAACAACAGTCCCACACTACCAAGACTCCTGGCGAAACAGGGATGGGCTGATGGTCCATTTCTGCAAGGCTTCTCCAGGCTCGGCATCACGAATGGTGAGCTTCTTGAAAGCTATCTCCGATTCTTCTTCGATCAGGCCATAAACAAATTTCCTATTCCTTCTATGATATCTTCATCTTCTATTTGTTTTGAAATTGGGACTCGGGCTGGCACAAATACTGTCATTCCAAATCCTTTACTGCAGGCTACTCCAAAAATGGGCTCATATCTAAGCCCTGTAGTACCCTTCTGCTGCTTTAATTGGATTGGCTCGACTATACCATCGACTCTGGGTGCTAGTCCTGTCTTGGGCTGATACCCATATTTCAACATCTCCGATGCAACCATCTTTTTACTATTCGATATTTTTGCTTTCGCTGGCATTGCCTTCTCATTGATCCTTGTAGCTTTCATGATCTCCAGAGTATGAAAAGTGGCTCCATCTAACTCCTCGGTGACTGGGACTGAATTGACATAATAAATAGGATGACTAAGTTCTCCATGGACAGTAACTTCTGTATGACCCCATTCAAACTTCATGTATTGATGGAGAGTGGAAGGAACGACTCTTTTCATGTGGACCCATAGCCTCCCCAACAACAGGTTGTAGCTAGATGACACATCCATGACCTGAAATAGGATAGGAAATTCTATTGGTCCTATCTGCAGTGTTAAGTAAATTTCCTCGATGACACTCCTTTGCGACCCATCAAAGGCTCTAACCTTAACCTGACTTTCCCTTATATCTTCTATATTTACACTCAAATCTCTTAGAGTGGAGAACAGAAAGATATTGCAACCCAAACCACTATCGATCAAGACCCTGTTCACAATCTTGTCATGATATCTGACCGTAATATAGAGCGCTTTGTTGTGTGCAGCTCCTTCTGACGGTAACTTATCATCATGGAAAGAGACCTTATTTGCCTCTACCACTCGCCCGATTGTTGCGGCCAAAGTTTCGCTAGTTGTCTCCTTTTGGTATGCTAATTCCAGATAACACTTCCATCAAAGTATTTCTTTGGGCTTCAAAACTCATAAGCAAAGACATGACGGATATGTGGGTCGGTGTCTTGATCTTGAGTTGATCCTCGACTGAATAGTCCTTGGGCTGCATCTTCTTTCAAAATTCTTCAGCTTCAACATCTGTGATATTTCTCTTCGGGTTTTGATCTTTCTGGATAACTCCACGATTTGGTTCCTCTGGCGCATAACACCTTCCCGACCTGGTCATCCCTTGAGCCGCAACAACGTCTATTATTTTTCCCTTAGCTTTAGCTTGATAGTCCCATGGGACTGCCTTAGTGTCATAGTCGGTCCTACCAGTGGCTGATGTGATCACTACAACTCTCGATAGGTATGTCAGAACAGTTATAGGCTCCCTCAACTGAACTGTGATAAATGGATGTGCTGGGGATGCAGTGGTGATCTCCTCTGCGCTTCATGTGGGCATAATAGTTTCTTCCAAATCGTACTCCTCCTCTAGAGTAATCATGTTGACTTCTCGATTTCCATGATTTGTCAAGGGGTTATTGTTCACATTGGGAGCTGCGACGGTGCATTTGATGATATCCCTTCTTATCAGAGACTCAATTTTATTCTTCAAGATGTAACAGTCTTCCGTTTCGTGCCCCTGGACTCCTGAGTAATAGGCGCACTGCTTGCTATCGTCAAAGTTTTGAGAAGTCGAATCAGGGGCCTTCCCCTCAATTGGATGCAAAAAACCAAAAACCCTCAATCTCTCAAACAACTGGGCCAAAGGTTCTGCAATTGGTGTGTAAGTGCGAATATTTCTGGCTTCAAAATTTGGACGTGGTCTGGGCGCATAGGCTGGTCTATTTGGGTGAGCTGGAGCTTGGACAAGGGCGTATGGTCTTGGTGGATTTTGGTATGCTGGATCTCGAGGAGGATTATAATGCGGTTGAGTATTATACACTGGGACGTATGCAATAATTTGGGGGTTGTTAGGGTAATGGTGGGAAGAATTTCCCGATCGGTAGTATGGTGTGACGGTTGAGACGTCCTCCCTCTTTTTCTTATTACCATTAATGGAACCAATCTGCATGGCCTTACTTGCAGTACAACCATAGATTGGATCTTCCCCGACTTGATGGCTTCTTCTATGAAATCTCCCATTTTGACCAATTCTGCAAACTTTTGGCCCATCATCAACATTATTTTGTCAAAGTAAACACTCTCTTATGCTCGGATAAAATATTTGGAGAGCTCACTTTCATCCAAAGGAGGCTGGATCCTTACAGCCTTGGTCCTCCATCGCCATGCATATTATTGAAATAATCGAATGACTTCTTCTGTATATTAGCCAATGAGAACTTGTCTAGAGCAATCTAAGTGTTAAATCTAAAACGAATCATAAAATCCTTAGTCATTTCCTGCCAGTCACGCCACTTACGAGGGTCTTGTCAGATGTACCAAGTCAAAGCTTCTCCCGACAAACTCTGAATGAACAACTTTATTCTCAACTTCTCGTTCCTTCCTACCCCGACCAACTTGTCGCAGTAAGCCATCAGGTGTGCATGCGGGTCACCTTTTTCGTCAAACACATCGAACTTTGGTGGTTTGTATCCCATTGGCATGTCAATGTCTGGATGAATGCATAAGTCATCGTAGTCCAAACTTTCAGTTTCCCTGGTGACTTGCATATGTCTGAATGCTCGCTTTAGACTCTCAAGCTGGGATGATATAGACCCTTCTTCACTTGATTGGACATCTTTTCCCAATCTTGCATATCCATCAACCTCATATGGAACCTTAAGAGTCGCAGATGCTGCGAAAGCAGAAGCTTCGGTAGCATATATAAGTGGCACAGGTATCTCACAAGTGACATATGCCTTGGATATATGTTGTATTTCTGGATGGATTGGAATAGTAAAGTTCTGGGTAGGAAATGAATAAGTAGGTATAGTTTCGACAGTAGGTTGAAAAGCTGGTAGGTCTTGAGCATGCGGTATACTTGCTTGGTTAGCGGAAACGCCTGGACGTAATTCAATACTTGGAGCCTGCGGCTGAGCGGGAAAGCTAGCTATTGTAAGCTTGATTAGATCCCGTATTTGATGGAGTTCTTCTTTAGGACCTCAATTTCCTGTGCCATATTGGCCATTTGATCATCATTCTGAGTATCTGACGGCCATTTAGAACCCCGCGTTGTCATCTACTGGGATCATCACGGCCTTATCTTTATTAGTCATTTTGTCTTTCGATCGAAGGTCGTATTGGGATTCCACCAGTTTTTCAGTCGACACAAATCAACTTTTTATTTTTATTTTTTATCGGGATTAATAAACAAAAGAAAGGAAGAAAAGAAAAAGCAAAAGAAAACTATGTTAGTTTGGGTAATAATGAAAATGTAACAAGTAAGTAACATATATATACGCCAAGTTGACAACATCCAAACACGTCCTAATATAGAGCCTCTTTTCACCAGAGGTAGGCCTACGTTACAATTAATTTGATGATAAACGGTTTATTTAAACACATTTGGATTTAAGAATAAACATGACTTTCATTAAACAAAGGCTTCAAATAGTTACATTAAAATAGATCAAAGTTAGTTTAGAAAGAAAGTACAAGGATGGCCGCAAGGGCTTACAAGGGGTTGACCATATGGATATTTAGGGAATATAGAAAGTGTAACAAGAAAGGAAGTCTAAGGCCAAGTGGGGCCATTGTCATTGTCATCTCGTGGGCACAGAAAATAGTCCATGAAATCTTGATTATTTATTAGCCACTCTGGGTAGTCTGAATTATCTTCATTCCTCATGGATTGGTCGCCTAATTCCTCGTTTGTGCCTTCCTTAACATCATCATTATCGTCTGGAGGAATCATGTGATCCACCTATCCCGGAACTACCTGTTGGTACATGGAGGTGGTAAGATACATGTGAGGTAGTATTTCCCTCGCCACCTGACACACCATGTCGTAGTCCACCAACCCAGGAATCCTTTCCCAGCTTGGTCGTGTTATTAGACCTCCTTCTACTTTCCATGCATAATACTCTGAGGTGTACCAAGTTGTTTGTCCAATTTCTGCTGATATGTTCATCCATATTTCCTGTAGCTTCGTAATTCTGTCCCAAGGCACTTATTTTTCGTAAGTAATTTCCGCTGGATCCATGGACGACCATAAAGGGATATTTTGTTTTATGCCAAATTGACGTTGAACTCTAAGTGGAGCGTACGGTTGGATTCCTTCCAATCCAATTAGCTCAATAAAATAACTAGTGTACCTTCTCAATAGTGCTTTTCCTGTAATCCCAGGAAGCTTTCATTGGATGGCATCTCCTGTGAGGTACGTCAGATAAGCCCACCATTCTTCTGATCCTAGTGGTGCCTCCCAAAATCTCAACCTCTGTTCATGGTTTTATATCATGTTGGGGTCGTCCTATAAGTTATCTTCGATTGGCGCTCGTTGATAGAAGTATTCTGCGGCCCAGACTTAAAGTAGCAGGTTACATCCACCAAAGAAATCATTCCCTCTCGAGCAAGCAGACAAAGATCGAAATAATCCTGCCAGCAGTATTGGCACCAACATCAATCTCTTAAAACCGATGAACATGGGAGGAGCCAAAGGCATCAAGTTGATGTTGATATGTCCCCTTCTTCGAGGAAAAACTAGAATTCCCAGTATGGCAAGTGCGAAAGACACGGTGCGAACACTCTCCCACCTAGTTCAGCTACAAGCGAAGTCCTCTCGTGATGGTCATAGCTCATTTGATATCCAAATATTTGAAATAGGTAACCCAAGTTAAACCAACCGTATCTGATGCTCCTCGGTGCATGGTCTTCTCATAAACCCAAAGTATGCAAAAAACCATTGCCATGGCCAATGGGACTAACATCAACCTTCCTTCAAGAGGAAAATCCGTGAGGCTACTGATGTCTTCCAAAGTTGGGGTGATTTCGAAGTCTGTAAACTGAAATGTTGTGATGGATGGATCCCAAAGCTCAACCAATAGTTTTACGAGTGCTTCGTTGGCCTGAATATCTATGAGGAACACCAAAGAGCCTAAGTGTTCTCTGACTTTGGACCCATGCACGGCTTGAATATTTTGCTACCAGGTTTGTAAGTTTTGGGGGACTAAGGCAATCATTTGGATGTTTAGTATGGTTTGGTTGGTATCCATCTGAAAGAAAGGGTAAATGATATGATAAGTCGTTTATCTCAAATTCATTATCTATTTTAGTTTAGACCGTTAACATCAATCATCACACAAAATATGTCGACAGGTTTGTAACCTTTGACAAAAGGGTGGTTTCCTAATTGCGATGACGTTGCCTTGGACCGTCGTGCCTAGGGTTTATGTGACATGACCTATTTCTAAAGTAAGATATTTTCCTAAATATTTGAGAATAGGACTGAATAGCTGCGAGAAGGTGCACTAATCTAATTGCATCAACTCTGAAACTAAGGAATCCAAAGAAGGTTTAGGGGAGTATAGATACACCCCCCGCGTGAACCATAGTGTGTGAATTGTGTACGGCCAAAGACTCGATAGGAAAATGCAAGTGATAAAGCGGTAACAAGTAGTGTTGTTCAAACAAATAAGGAACACAAGTTTGGATTTGACTGTCCTTTCACACAAAAACAAATAACATATAAAGATACGTAAAGCAAATAACAAATAACATAATAAAGATACGTAAAGCAAATAACATAATAAAACATAAAAATCCTAAACTAAGCATGTTAAGCTAAAAAACCTAAGTTCATTATTCCCCAGTAGAGTTGTCATTCCGTCGCACCCTATTTCGAACCAGTCGAAATAACACACGACGTATGGTAGCGTTTAGTAACTCTTGGGATTTGAAAATTATTTTTTAGAGTCGCCACCTAACTTTTTAGGAAAATTAGGAAAAACCATTTGTTTTTGTAGAAAACTCTGTTTTGATCTTTCAAAAATATTTAGAGATTCGGAGTTAGAGTTTTGGTTACCCGAGGAGAAGGTGTTAGGCACCCCTCTGGGTCTATCCGAAGATAGTCCTTACGCTTAGTTTAGAAAAATATTAGAAAAACTTTATTTTGTTATTTGCTTAAAACAATGATGAGAAAACTTTTATTATTATCGAAAATGATATTCAAGTTATATAAGATGTAATACTATAATACACAAGGACGTAATATGACAATTGCAAAATACATATATGAATGTTTTCAGAAATATGGAGAAGAGTAGTACCTTTATTATACCTGTAGTAGAAAATATAGAAGTGTCATAATTTTATATGAAAATATGTTTAAAGGTATATTAAGTCAAATACATAAACAAGTTGTTATAAAAATAGAAAAGTATACTCTAAAGTATGCGAGAGTTCATTCATTGTAAGATAAACATAAATATGTATATTTGTGAGAGTATATGAAAGATGCAAAAATTTACTTGATTTATGAGATTTCAATATATTGAAAGTGAGTAAAGCAAAATGTGGTAGCAGAATTGATATAACACACAAATGATAATATGTAATAATAGTACAATAGTAAGAATAAGAATAGTAATAGTGAAAAATATTCCTTATATATGGTAGTGTACGAATGTCTGCATACCTTCTGTTTGGAGATTTGTAAAATCTGAAAACTTAAAATAACGTTAGGAATAAGTGTAAAGTAATAAACGTTTAGATTATGCTGAGTTAAACGAAGAATCAAATTTGATAGATGAGCTACTTGAAAACATAAGAGGGTTAACTAGTTGAAACCTATTTATAACTATTTATTTGAAATTTTTTAATTAAAGTGATAAAACTCATTAATTAAGTATTTTGCAAAAGGACTATAACCAAACATTTTATTTCAATTACAAAAATATATTTCCCTTTGAAATTGCATTTAAAAGACAAGGTTGACCATTTACTATTAAAAAGTTTGATTCGTAGGTTAAAATGGTAACAAGGAGTGGTTAAACCATAGATACCATTATTACATCTACGAGTATCAAATAAATATGAAATTGGCCGAATAAAATCAATTCTGGATGATTAAAAGTTTAAACAAAATTAAATTAACTAAGGTAATCAATTTCAATCAAGGCCACATAAAAATTCATAATCAAAGTAACACAAACTTAGTGAAACAAACACGAATAATAAAGTCATGAGAGAGGTAAAGGACTAGATACTATAAACTCTCATAGAAGGAAACGGCTCCTAGCGATTTAGACCCCAAGCTCTGTGATCCTATAGCCGTTAACCCAATTCTACGGGTCAAATTGAGTTCCACTGCGGAACTCCAGCTCCCAAGTGTACATGTAAAAGAAAAGAATAAGGAAACAGATTAGAAACAAGCTAAATATATATAAAAAAGGATTAAGGATAACAAGTAAATACTCCAATAGTATGACATAGATCACAAACCAGTATCGAGACGCTCAAATATATAGGCACCCAACTCATGCCCTTCAAGCAATTGTAAGAATAAAGTACCCAAAATCTATAACTACTTACGTGAATAACAATAGTAAAATGGCGTCAATCGAGGCCAATGATCTCCATTTACTAACTAAAACATCACCTATATCATGGACGCGTGAGTAATACTAGCAACAAAGTCACTCACTTGGTCTATCTAAAGAAATGTACATTTTTACAATTTGTCTAAGTAGGCTTCAAAGAACACAGTCACTTACCAATATAAGCACGTATTAAACACTAGTGAAAAAATGTTTCACACATGTATTCCCATATGTAAAAGCTAGTTTGATTCAAGAGGACAAGAAACAATTAACGAATTTAAACAACCTGTTACAACATACTCCCATGACAAGTAATAGACGAGATATGCAAGCTAAGGTCGACTTTCTCTTCTTTTTTTGACTGGACATGCTCCAAACAAAGTTCTTACAGATTGAAATCATATGAAAAGTGCTTATGTGATGATAGTGTTAAGTTATACCAAAAGAGTGAAGCACCTTCACAAAAATGAATTATATTATCTTGGTTTTCAAACCATGTGTAGGAATGAAACAAAATTTAATTGAGACTATTCCCTGCTCACTTTAATTCAAGTAGTGCAGTGCGTAAAAAAATTAAAATGGTAACAAATTGTTTTAAAAAGCTTAGGCCAAATATACACGAGCCTTAACCGTCTAATTTAGATAACGACTTCAAATTGCAACCTCTTATCTTTATTATAAGGAGATGTCTGTTTTACGACAAACGAATCAAAATGGACTTTGCTATATACCCAATAAACGAACCCAAACCATATCTATGTAAAATGGACAACCATGTAACTTAAAATAAAATCATGTTGTCGGACCTGATTTTACAAAAAAATGGACAGCAATACCATAATCGGAAATCAAACCAAATTATGTCTTGTATTTTCGTGCCCAAGAACTTGTATATACATAAATGTGATCTTGAGATAGACCCGGATACTTGCTCATAGGACCAAATGCAGCAACAAACAATATTAATATTTAAAGCAACCACATCAAGCAACTGGACAACTTCAAAGCTCTATACTAAACTTAGTTTGTAGGGAGCGAACATAGGTGCTAATATGAACCGAATCTGAGGTAGCCCAAACCATTCGCGTATTTATCGGTCATGTATTCATAAAAGTTGGTTTTGAACCAAAGGCAATTTCACGAAGTTAGATTTATCCTATTCACGGGGTCGATGAAGGCATCAACAACAAAACTTAAAGACAGAAAACAACATGTCTCAAAAATAATAATAAAAATAAAATAAAAAAATGAGATGAAGAGAAAGTAGAGCAGGAAGGGGAAATTCACACAATCAAAGGCATGGTATATATTTAAAAGTCATTCGTGATACCATATTAAGCATGTATTTGAAGTTTGAAAGGAAATAGAGTAAAGGGAAGAGCGAGGCATGCACACAGACTCCTACATACATATAATATGACTGCAAAAGTTGTGTTTTTCGGCAAAAGCAAAATAGGTTAAACGTAACAACAAGAGAATCACACATTTATACACGAATCAATTTCTGAGTCAAAACCAACGTAAGCTTGATAAAAAATTCACATTGTACACCTAGTTCTACAGACTAACAGAATTAATACTTAACCACTCACACCCAAACAACAACTTAAACCCGATGAACGATCACATTTAGACCCACTGGGATTAACGACAACTTACAACTTGATCGAAACTTGTACCAAAAATCATTTTTTCAGCCAGAATCTAAATTAAAGGACATGCTCGAGGATCAAATAACTAAATTATAACCACACTCCCATCCGTAACGCCAAGACAACAACAACAACACTAATTAGCGATCACAATGAATTTCGTATTCACAGAATCGACATGCACAAAGGGAGGAAAAAGAAAATGAATTAAAAGGAAGCAGATTCACACCTTGTATTGTGCAGCAAACTTGGGCTTCTTGTCGAGTTTTTCCTTTAATCTCTAAGTTTTTCCTGATGATGGCGATTTTGGGGCTATTTATAGCCTAAATCCGAACTCCAAAGTCTGGATTTGAAGCATATTTTTATGGAGATGAGATTTGAATTCAAAATTATGACATTCATCTACAAAAATTTCAGTTTTTATCAAGCTTTAGCTGCGAATCCTCAGAAATTTTCATTTTTGCACAAATTAGGGACTGATTTTCTCTGATTTTTGGTAATTTGCTGGCTTGGGGTGATAAAAATGAAAGATTCATATGGGTAGGTGGCAGACGGTGGCCAGCTATGGAGATCTTAAGATTTCTCATTTGGGGTGAGAGGAGAAGGGAAAGAGGAGAAGAGGGGAAGGAGGCCATCGTTGTTGTTTTGGGAAGGAGACCTATCAATATTGTTTTAGGAAGAGAGTTACGCCTATTTTTGCCAAAAGCAGATGCGTGAACTTTTTTATTTATTGCACTGATCTTGCACGTATTGATCCATTTTTATTCCTCCGATGTAATAGCACCTTAAAAATAATAATACAAATTATATATAAATAAATATACAAAAAATTAATTAAGAATTGATTATTTTTTGATCCATTCGATCTTTGAATGGAACAGTTCAAATTTCAAAACTATATAAAAAAATAAATTATAATATATATATATATATATATATATATATATATATATCAACATTTGAAAATTCGAGATCCCTCGAATTCAAAATAAATTGACAGATTGGGTCAAATTATATTTGTTAAGGCGGAATGACGAAGCGGGCATAGAAATTATACTGACTCGGGCTGATATCTGGGCTCATGGCTGAAATTCATAAAATAAGAGTTGGGTTCAGGTGAAAAATAAAATAAAATAAAATAAAAGTTGGATTATTGTTAGCCCGAATACTCTTTTTCTATTGAAATTAAATTTATCGATGCTTCCTGATATTCTAAAAATTATTTTTTTAGTTTATAGACATAATTTGTACAGACGTCTAGCGTAATATTTTGCAACTTTCCTATAAACAAAATACATATATATATGTATATATAAGAATATAATAAAATACATAAAATAAGAATATAATAATAATATATGTACATCTTATAAAAATATATTTTGTGTAATAAAAATATACATATAAGGTTACAATATTGCCTCAAAAATAAAGTAAGAAAGAATGCGAATGCGACCACCAAAAAATATATATTTTGCGATTTTGATGTCAAAATATTTAATTATATTTAATTAAAGTAAGTTTATAAATAAAAATAAATTCCCTTTTTATTAAAACTTATAGAAATAGAAACAAAAATACGAATCTTATTTTTATTTAATTTTTGAAAATTATTTATGGTCAAGAAGCTTTGGAAAAGTAATTAAAGGAAAAAGGGAGAGTCAAAATTGGGTGTCAACAAAGTGTGGGGACTTTGAAAGAGATTTTTTTTGTTTTGAATGTGGTTTGGTAGTTGACCTAGTTACTTGAAAAAGGTTAAGTGTGGGGACTTTAAAGGAAATATTTTTGTTTTAAATTTGGTTTGGTAGGTGACTTGGTTGAAAATGGTTAAGTGTAGGAACTTTAAAGAAAATTTTTTGTGTTGAATGTGGTTTGGTAGTTGACTTAGTTGCTTAAAAATGATTAAGTGTAGAGACTATAAAGAGGATTTTCTTGTTTTGAATGTGGTTTGGTAAGTAACTTAGTTGATTGAAAATGGTTAAGTGTAAGGACTTTAAAAGAAAATTTTTTGTTTTGAATGTGGTATGGTAGGTGACTTAGTTAGTTGAAAATGGTTAAGTGTAGGGACTTTAAAGCGGATTTTCTTGTTTTGAATGTGGTTTGGTATGTGACTTAGTTGCTTGAAAATGGTTAAGTGTAGGGACTTTAAAAGAGATTTTTTTTTGTTTTGAATGTGGCTTGGTAGGTGACCTAGTTGGTTGAAAATGGTTAAGTGTAGGGACTTTAAGGAGGATTTTTTTGTTTTGAATGTGGTTTGGTAGTTGACTTAGTTGTTTGAAAATGGTTAAGTGTAGGGACTTTAAAGGAGAGCTTTTTTTTTTAATGTGGTTTGGTAGGTGACTTAATTCCTTTTGAAAACGATTAAGTGTAGAGATTTTAAAGCGGATTTTCTTGTTTTGAATGTGGTTTTGTAGGTGACTTAGTTGCTTGAAAATGTTTAAGTGCAGGGACTTTAAAGCGAATTTTCTTGTTTTGAATGTGGTTTGGTAGGTGACTTAGTTGATTGAAAATGGTTAAGTGTAAGGACTTTAAAAGAAATTTTTTTGTTTTGAATGTGGTATGGTAGGTGACTTAGTTAGTTGAAAATGGTTAAGTGTAGGGACTTTAAAGGGGATTTTTTTGTTTTGAATGTTGTTTGGTAGGTGACTTTGTTGGTTGAAAATGATTAAGTGTAGGGACTTTAAAAGTGATTTTTTTTATTTTTAATGTGGTTTGGTAGTTGACTTAGTTGCTTGAAAATGGTTAAGTGTGGAGACTTTAAAGGGATTTTTTTTTATTTTGAATGTGGTTTGGTAGGTGATTTAGTTGCTTGAAAATGGTTAAGTGTAAGGACTTTAAAAGAGATTTTTTTTTTATTTGAATGTAGTTTGGTAGGTGACTTAGTTGCTTGAAAATGATTAAGTGTAGGGACTTTAAAGTGAAATTTCTTGTTTTGAATGTGGTTTGGTAGGTGACTTAGTTGCTTGAAAATGGTTAAGGTGACTTGATTGAATTTTTGTGACTTAATCTAATTAGTTGAATCTGATTGATTGCATCGATGGAACCTAATTATAGCTGGATATCAACGGAACAATGATAATTGAATGGGTATTAGGGAGAAAATTATTGAAGGTGTCAAAAGATTCGTTGAACATGCTAAGCCACTTGATGTTTGGACACGTTTTGGGGATATTCGTTGTCCTTGTGTTAGATGTGATGATATAAATCTTGTAAGTGAAGAAGTTGTAAAGGAATATCTTTATAGAAAGGAATTTCACGAGGACTTTTTCAGATTCCGTAGTATTCATGGTGATGTTGTGCAAAATAACTTTGTTGTTGGTGAAAGTAGTAGGTCTGCAGGTCATAATGAATATCAAGATACACTAATTAGTTAGACATCATATTTCACACACAATCAATACACTAATCTTGTTTGTTTTTAAACAGATATACAAAATCAATTAAAATAATTTATATACACCCATTTCATACATGTAAAAAATATAAGAATATATTTTTAATAAATTCAAATACAAATGTGTATTACTTGAGAAGTAAATAATTGTAGCTTTTTCTGCAAACAAAAAAGCGTGTATTTAAGTAATGATAATTGTAAATTTCTAAATTTACGCCTACAAATAGAACTGTGTGTATATATATATATATATATATATATATATATATATATATATATGTAAATTTCTAATTTTACGCCTACAAATAGAACTCTTTTTGTGGACTCTACAAAAAGAGTTCTATTTTTGCTAGAGTTCTTGGGGGCTACTTTACCCTAAATCTAGCTTGGTGGCTACTCTACTAAAACCCCAAATTATGTCTATATAAAGGGAGGAAATATCCCTTTAAAGAGGCTATCTCCAAGATCCACAAATTCATGAGATAATCATAAAGAAATCAAATATCTCTAGATAATTTCATAAACACATGGAATATCACAAAAGGATCAAAATCCTCTCTTCTTGATAATCAAATACATCAAGATCCACAAATCTTCCTTTCATGGATATCAAATCCAAACATTCCTACTTTCGGAAAATACGCCACTAACGGCCCTCGAATTACGGAGAAAATTCATATTAAAATTCAAATATTTCTACGTTCAAGAAATATGCCACTAACGACCCTCGAATTATGGAAAAATTCATATCCAAATCTTCCTACATTCGAGAAATATGCTACTGACGACCCTCGAATTAAAGAAAAAATCAAAAGAGAAGAATCAAGGGAGAAACAGATTTGTACCCATATTCTTCATCAATAAAATTCTTGTTTATTCATATTTTTGTTTATGGTTGAAATTTATTTTTCATGAATTAAATTATGTTGAAAACAAATTGGCACGTCCGGTGGGACCAAATCTACCATTCATCTCTTTTCTCATAAATCATATATGCAAATCTGTAACCGAAAGGCGTAAAGATGGAAGCTCTATGGATACTTCAAGACTCGTCTTTGAGTTTTATCAAGTCTACATGCCGACAAGCCTTGAAGTAGGGGAAATTTGTAGACATCGAAAATTTGTGGACTCTACAAGAAGAATTTAATTTTTGTTAGAGTTCTAAAATTGGTGGGACTTTTCAAAAAGAATTCAAATAATATTAGAGTTCTTGGAGACTACTCTATCCTAAACCCTAAATTATGCCTATATAAAGGGGCAAATATCCTTTTAAAGAGATATCTCAAAAGTCCCAATAAATTCATGGGATCTTCATAATAGGATAAAACCCCCTTTTCTTAATAATTAAATACATCAAGAAGATCCACAAACCCTCCTCTCATGGAGAAAATCCATATCAAATTAAAATATTTCTATGTTCGAGAAATACACTACTAACGACTCTTGAATTAAGGAGAAAATCAAGAGAGAAGAATCAAGGGAGGAACAGATTTATATCCATATCGTTTATCAATAAAAATTGTTGTTTCTTCATATATTTATTTGTGGTTGAAGTTTATTTTTCATGAATTAAATTATGTTGCAAACAAATTGGCACGCCCAATGGGACCAAATCTGCCCTCTATCTCTTTTCTCATAAATTAAATATACAAATCTGTAGCCGCAGGATCGTAAAGATAGAAGCGGTACTTCAAGACTCGTCTTTAAGTTTCATCAAGTCTACACTCCAACAAACCTTGAAATAGGGGGCATTTGTAGAATTGAAGTTTTGTGAACTCTACAAAAAAAGTTTAATTTTTTCTAGAGTTCTTGGGGGCTACTTTACCCTAAATCTAGCTCAGTGGCTACTCTGCCTAAACTCCAAATTATGCCTATATAAAGGAGGCAAATATCCCTTTGAAGAGGCTATCTCCAAGATCAACAAATTCATGAGATATTCATAAAGAAATCAAATATCTCTAGATAATTCCATAAACACAAGGAGTATCACAAAAGGATCAAAATCCTCTCTTCTTAATAATTAAATACATCAAGATCCACAAATTCTTCTTTCATGGATATCAAATCCAAAAATTCCTACTTTACGAAAATACGCCACTAACGGCCCTTGAATTACTGAGAAAATTCATATCAAATCCAAATGTTCCTACGTTCGAAAAATATTCCACTAACGATCCTTGAATTACGGAGAAATTTATATCCAAATCTTCCTACATTCGAGAAATACGCTACTGAAGGCCCTCGAATTAAGGAGAAAATCAAGAGAGAAGAAACAAGGGAGGAAAAGATTTTGATCCTTTTATGATATTCTATGAGTTTATGAAATTATCTAGAGATATTTGATTTCTTTATGAATATCTCATGAATTTGTGGATCTTGGAGATAGCCTCTTTAAAGGGATATTTTTCCCCTTTATATAGGCGTAATTTGAGGTTTAGGTAGAAGAGCCACCAAGCTAGACATAGGGTAAAGTATCCCCCAAGAACTCTAGAAAAAATAAACTCTTTTTGTAGAGTTCAGAAAATTTCAATGTCTACAAGTGCTCTCTACTTCAAGGCTTGTCGGAGTGTAGACTTGATGAAATTTAAAGACTAGTCTTGAAATACCGCTTCCATGTTTATGATCCTGCAGCTACAGATTTGTATATTTGATTTATGAGAGAAGAGATGAAGGGCAAATTAGGTCCCATTGGGCGTGCCAATTTGTTTGCAACATAATTTAATTCATGAAAAATAAACTTCAACCACAAGTAAAAATATGAAAAACTAATAATTTTTATTGATAAACGATGTGGGTACAAATCTGTTCCTTCCTTGATTCTTCTCTCTTGATTTTCTCCTTAATTCGAGGGTCATTAGTAGCGTATTTCTCGAACATAGAAATATTTGGATTTGATATGGATTTTCTCCATGAAATAAGAGTTTGTAGATCTTTTTGATGTATATGATTATCAGAAAGAGAAGGTTTTTATCCCTTTATTAATATCCCATGAATTTATTAGGACTTTTGAGATGCATCTTTAAAGGGATATTTTTCCTTTTATATAGGCATAATTCGGGGTTTAGGATAGAGTAGCCTCCAAGAGCTCTAATAGAATTTGAATTCTTCTTGAAGAGTCCCACCAATTTTAGAACTCTAACATAAATTGAATTCTTCTTGTAGAGTTCACAAATTTTCAATGTCTACAATACATACATACATGCATATATATATATATATATATATATATGCATGTATAGGAGGGATACACACGAAAAATTAGGAGGGATTTTAATTAATATATATGTAAAAATAAAATTTAAAAAAATAAAAATTTTAATAGATTTTTAATATCTTCTACAACTTGAAATTAATTTCATAGTTCAATAATTACACAAAAGTCTAGTTACAACTTGCAATAACCAATCTAAAAGTACATATAAAATAATATCCTTTTGTTTAAAACTACAAGATTAAAGGATATTTTAGTACAACCTACAAAATTTAAGTCTGTTTTACTTTATTAAATTTCGTGCCAAGTCGAAATCAAAGAAACAAATTGAAATGACGGAGTAATACAAACTAGATGACCAAATGAATATTGACCTTAATTATCCCTTCTCTTTTATTTTTGTTAAAACTACCGGACATAGTAAAAATAAGCCCCTAATTACCCTACACAACCTAAATTTCAATGGATTAAAAATCAAAATAATCATCCTTAGATGGTTAAATGCAATTATAGAAAAAAATTTATTTTGCAAGTTGTAGCGAATTTCGGTATTAAAAAGGAAATAATTTTTTTATTTAATTAAAAAATAAAATATAAATTAAATATAAGGAAAAAAAGATTCCATACCCATTAAAAAAAGTGATAGTTATTATTAGGATATCAATCATCTCCCCTTTCCCCCTCTAAACGGTTCTTTCCTTCTTCATTAGAAATCATACAATTTTTTTTTCTCAAATCTTCATTATCAGACATTGAATTTTTCTTTTTCTTCACGATTTTTTCTTAAATTAATTCGTTATAGTTTTCTTCTTCTTCTTCCAAATTTGATTCGAATTTAAAATGGATGGTGATAGTTTACATTCTCTGCTTGTGATGCATGGAGGAAGATGAGATGTAAGTGATATTTAGCAATTTCTTTATATGAATCAGAACACAAGACAAAATGTAGCTTCATCCTCAGAATTCAACAATATCACTAAGTAAACTATGGTTTTATAGTGTTATTACTTCACACCATTTTTTGTATTCTTTTCATACAATGTTTCTAAAAAAGAGTTAAATAACTAATTAGGATACCAATTTGTCTATCCTTTTTATATCATATTTTTAGGTGCTAATCAAATAACCATACAGGACACCAATTTCTACATATTTTTTATGTTTGTAGAAGATAATTAAATCACCATTCGACACATCAGTTTTTATATCATTTTTATACCATCTTTGTAGGATGTAAGCAAATAACCATTTGGGACATCGGTTTCTATACCCTTTTTATATCATATTTCTAGGCGTTAATTAAATAACCATATGAGACACCAAATTTTATACCTTTTCACATGATGATTCTAGAAGGTAACTAAATAATCATTCAGAACACTATTTTCTATACACTTTTCATACTATGTTTTTATACCATTTTCAGACCATATTTTAAAAATATATATGTCATATCAATCTTTTATATTAGTTTCATACAATATTTTTAACAAGGTGTACAATAATTAAGGACTGAAATTTGTATGAAAACTAGTGCTCACCAAAATTTATATGTTGTTAATTGTTTTAGTGCATGAATAGGTATAAAAACTGGTATGTATGAATTTTTATATTCAATTTAGATGATATCAGTTTGAATACCTCTTCAATACACCGCACACATAAAATACAATAACCATTCGTACTCCATACAGATTTATAATGAAAAAGAAGAAGATAAACATGTAAAATAATAAATATTTCACTTTGCTTGAAATTAGCTCAAATTATATTATGTAAAAAAATATTGTCATGAAACGAAGATGGCTAATCCAAAGAAAATAATTTTGAACCTAATATCAATGATGCCTTGTAAAATAAAAGAACTAACAATAGAAAAATAAGGTTGAAGAGAGAAAAACAGTCCAGAAATAAAAATTAAGAAGAGAATGATGGGTTTCAACAAATTGAAAGAAATTTATGAAAAGTATATCAAGAGTATTTTTGGATGAAATAAATATGATAATAAATGAGATATATAATTTTGATCATATTTTACTCTTATCATAATTATCAACACATTATTTTAGGAGACATTGAATACTACCCTATAAAAAAGAAGCTAATTTTATTTCTGAAAATATATTTTTGATTTTTAAAATAAATTAAAATAAACTAATTTTTTAAAAAGTTGCTACAACTTGCAATTAAATTCTTGATAAAATAATATCTAAAAGTGTTGCTACAACTTACAATTTTCAATCTAGTAAATAGGTAGGAGATAATTTTCACAATTTCAATTAATTACAATACATAGTTTCTTCCTCTAATTAAATACAATCCATAGCCTCTCTTTTCCTATTCTTCTCTCATCACTCTCTCCCAATCTCATTCGCCCCTATCTCTCGTTGCCCCTCTCTCTCTCTTGCTGCCCCCCTTTTTTTTTATTTCAATACATTTAGGGTGCATTTGTTTTTTTAAGATTCAAACGTCTGAATCTGAATGCACATCTGAATGATTGAGATGTTGTCTCTAGATCTGAAAACTGAATGATTAAGACTGTTTGTTTTTCAACATTTGAATATGCAAAAAAAAATTATTTGTATATATAATAAAATAAAAAATACAATTCAAATGAAAAATTAATTATGTATTATAAAAGTATGTAATTTAATACAACAAAAACATTATTTGATTGAGAAAAAATATTAATGTTTGTTTGTGATAATGGAGATGATTTATAATGGTGGTTGTGATGACAATGATTGATGTTGATGATAAATAATGTTGGTGGTGATAGTTGTGATGATTGGTATTGTAGTGACTGTTATGATGCTAGCGATTGATGGTGGTGGTGATGTGATGTTGCTTGATGTTATTAGTTTGAGGTGTTGTTTGTGTTGGCTGAAACATAAATGCATGATGGTTGATGATGTGTTGGTGCTAGTTGGAGATGTTGTTTGTTGGAATGGTTGAGATGGTTGTTAGTAGAGATAAATTATAGTGATGGTAGTGGTTGAAGTGGTGGTAGAAGTGACATTACTAGTGACAATGGTGGTGGCGGCCAAAAAATGTGTAGAGGTTGTGATGTATTAGTGGTAGTTAATAGTGGTTCTAGTTGTGATAGAAGAGCTGGTCGGTAGTAGGGATTGGCCAGTAGTGGTTGATGATGGTGGTGTTGTCGACGCCGATGGCGGCGGTGAATATAATAGAATAATAGAGGCAGTAGGTGCGGTAGCGGTTGACAATAGTAGTTGGTAACGATATTTGTTGTCGATGATGGTTGTGATAGAGGAGGTGGTTGGTGGTGGTGGGTGGTGGTTGACAATGGTAGCGGTGGTTGGTGGTGGTGACTGTTGATTATGAATAGAGTGATAAATATTATCAAACACCAGAATATCTCTTCTGACCTATTAAGACTTGGTTCTAGATCTGAATGATTAAAACCTATTCAGACTTATTAAGAACTAAAATCTTAATAAAAAACAAATAAACTTAATGGTCTGAAGTCTGAACCATTTAGATTCAGACCTCCATTAAGTGCAAACAAATGAGGCCTTAATCAATATTCTCCCAGTCTCACTCGCCTCCCCCTCTCCCTCAAATTTTCTTCTGAATCTCTCTCCTGTTAGTTATACTCTGGCCACAAGTTGTATTCAATACGATAACCAAATATTATAGAGTTCTATCTTAACGTATCGAATTGCTAGTAGTAGCTTATCATCCTTTGCAATCCCAAATTAACTTTATGCAATGCTTTATTATCCTCTACAATACCATTAGCTTAACTCAAAGAAATTCTTGAAAGATGAACGTATTATTTTTAAATACATGTTTTCCCCCTTATTTACTTTTTGAAGAATTGTATGCATGTTATTCTATGCTAGCATTTGGCTATAGATTTTCAAATATTTTTGACAAGTCATTTTGGGTGAAATTTCACCATATATTTGGCCATAGTATTTAAAAAACACATTTTATTTTTAAAAGTTCACAAACATTGAAATTTGGCCCAAAAACTAGCATTTTCTCATATTTGGAAATTTGAATTATTTGCCAAATAAATTTACTAAATAATGATAAATTGTATGATCAAACATTCTTTGCCAAGTTTTTTGCCTAATATTATTTGGGAAATCTATGGCCAAATGGGTCCTATGTATAGCTGAATTTACGTGTATACGTAATTATTATTAGTACATATACAACTGAAACAACATTTTTTCATATTAATGTAGATTATATAATGCATAACACTCATTTGTTTGAGAGGTATTTTTTTTTAATGTATCTAGTCAATATATATTAGAAATTTTATATTCTATTTTCAGTTATTTGTATTTTTGTTTCATTTTTTCTATTCAATATGTATTATGCATTTTCTATTCTATTTCAATTACATTTTTTGGTTTAAATTCATCTAATTAATATGTGTTTGGTATTTTTTATTCCGTTTCAATATGTATTATATTTTATACGGTTTAATAGAAATTATGTTTGTTGATACTAATTGAACCACTCTAATACAAATGATAAATACTTGATATACAAATATAAATGATAATTTGATACATTTGGGAAAGAGAGAGAGAGGTGAAAAGACAAAATACAAAAAAGGAGAAAAATAAAAGTGAAATATAAAACACACAAAAAAAAGAGGTTTGTATTCGCTGATACATCTATATTCGTTGATATAAATATAGTGATACAATGACTACTCAACTAACGATACAAATAATCTACTTTTGGTGCATGCAATTAGTCACTATATTCATATTTTATATCAAATACAGTCAGTTACATATAATTGATACATTGGCTAGGATAGTAATTTTCTAAACTTAGGATATAACGGTTAAATTTTCTAAATGTTAGGTTATTCTGCGTAAATTTCCCTTTATTTTTTCCTTTTTGGGGCAAATTTCAGAAATAACATACTTATCCCCTTAATTATGAGTTTTATAAAAACAGTTTCATAATTACATAATATAACAAGTTGTATTTTATATTTTTGCAAACTGTTGATACAAAAATACAAATATATATGATTTTTACTGTTCTTATGATCGATATGTATTTTGTATTTTTGCAAACTGTTGCTACAAAAATACAAATAAATACAAATACATATGCTACAAAATGTAATTTGATAAAAATATTACTATTTTTTTATAATTTAATACTTAAATATGCTACTTTATGTATATTTTCCTTTTTGATATGTTCTTACACAGGTAAGCCTAACACGCTAGAAAGGCCCATATGTTAGCCCAAAGAAATACTAGACCACCCTTTATAACATGATTATTAGGGTTTCTTGCATAAATGTACACATAACAAAAAAAAGTTTTTCAACGAAATGGCCACATGTATATCTAATATTTTGATATTATATAAATAGTGTATAATTATGTATATAAGATGTATAAACACACACACACACACACACAAATATATATATATATATATATATATATATATATATATATATATATAAATATCCACATATAGATGCGTGTGCATGGGGGTGTATGTGTAACCATGTGTGTGCCAGCGTGTGTGTGTATAACTATGTACATATGATGAATATTTATATATTGTATAACTATGTATAAGTTGTTTAAAATAAGAGATGTATATATATTCATATACATTGTTTATACAGTATCTACATATAAATATTTTTTTCAATTTCAATCAACTCAAATCTCCTTTAAATAGTGTCAAATTATAGATATGAGCTTCTCTAGATATTTTGAGTCTGTCGATATATTATTCACTCCGGATGATCTTTTTAATTAAAAACGGGTATGTCTCCCATTTATTAACAAGACAAAAATAAATCCAAAAATATTTACAAAGCCAAGCCCAAAAGTGGCATGGCCCAAACTTGATAATGAAGACCAGACAACAATCCTATCTCAAATATCAATTAGGAAATAAAGAGAATTTTAGAAACTCTTTATCGTTCTCTCTAACCTAGCTTCCGTTTTGTCTTCTCCAAAGTTGAGAGATGTTCCCGTGGTGAGTACACAAAGTGAACAGGTTAAGGTTCTTAGAAGAAGCTTGTCACCTTCACAAATTAGCTAAATGTCAGACCTTCTTTCTTTCATCATTTTCTTAACTTAAATACTAGGCCTTTTTTCTTTCTTTCATCATTTTCTTTACTCAGTGGGTTGAGCTTTGATTGAAGCTAATACCACTACCTAAACTAGAGAAAACAAATTAAGAAGATTAAAGGTCCATGAAGTAATCCATTTATTTGTGAAATAGGATGGTCCAACCTCCAAATCAGAATGTCCAAAATAGATCTGATGTTACTGTTGTTTGAATACTCAGCCCAATAACATCCCAAGCTCTCACTGAATGTAGGTGTTGTTATTCAGAAAAATCATTTCCAATAACAGGTAATATAATTTTCATGTTTATTCCCATTTGAAAATACTGTACACCTGTTTTCACTGTATTATTTCCATGTTTAGAGACTAATCGATGATTGATGAAGCTCCAATTTTCAAAAGTATGAAGTCGAGACTATTCCAGGTATGGTATGCTAACCTAGATTGTAATCAATGATAATGCTCTGTACCATGCATCCTCTTTGTTATTGAGCTAGGTTTTACTTGATCCTACTCCTTTTAACTTCTGTTGTTGGTGTTGTTACTATGAATCATGAGTGGTCCTTTTAATGTATGGGGTACATGCTTTATTTAAATTAATAGTTCTACTTCCTTCCGTTTGTTAAAAATTATTGAATTCAAAGTCACCTGCAAAATCAAAAACAAAATTATCAAAATAATCAACTAGAGTGTACCTTTCGGAAGGAAATGTACCATTCTTGCTGATAAGATATCCATCAGTGATTGTTAATGCTCCATTTTTGCCTAGGTTAAACAAAACATTACTTCTATGGACTCTAGAAGAATAGAATTTTACATAGAGTCATCACCTAATTTTTTAGGAAAATAAGAAAACCTATTTAATTATTAATATCGGTAACTTATGTTAGTTTGCGATAATCGGCTTAAATTCCAAATAAGGGTTCAAGTTGTTTCGAAGGAAAGGGATTAGACATCCTTCAGAATCCGCAAAATGTTGTACCCAACTAGACTAAATTTATCAAAGAGGGAGGATGTAAAGAAATATTTATTGAAAATATAAATAATGTAAAAGATGTATGTATATCAAGTATATAAATAAATTTATCGTTTTATAAAAATACGTAAAAGATATATATAAAAAATGTATAAAATATGTGTGAAAAAGAAAAACACTTTGTAATGTATGAAAAGAAAATTATTTTTATGTATTATAAAAAAGTAAAGTATTTGCAAGTAATACTTCTTACTTGAATAAAATCATGGGGAGAAAAATAAAGGTTTATTTGAGAAGAATATACTACACTATATTTATAATGTAAATGTATGAATTAATTGATCAAATAACTAAATTAATTTAATTTCTTTACGTAAATATTAATGACCTAAGTTTTGCCTAAATGTGTGATAGTAAATATGCAAGTAAAGAACGTTCCCGTCCAACACCCAAATATAAAGTTTTAACTATAATTTTATCTTTATGTACAATTATACGAATGAGAAGTAAAATACATACATAGAGATTCAAAATCCCTTTCAAATACCATTTCAGAGTGTGTTATCCAGAACATGTATAAACACTTGATAGAAAATATTGAGAATGAATAAATAGCTATTGAAATAAATAAAAATTGAGTGTACGTATATGTAGATGTATATATATAAAAAATAAAATTTTATTATAAAGTGGGCGCAGATTAAATTTTAGATGTGCCATGGATACGAGGTCGTTGCTCGATTTATCGATCGTCTTATATCGCCTTGCCAAGATACATATCATAAAACCTTTTGTGTTGTCGTGATATTATAAAGAATTCATTATCACCCAAATTTATTTATTTATTTGTTATGTACTTGTATACATAATGTGCGTCTTTTATTTGGTGAGGCCTCGAGAAACAACAGGAGTTTTTTCATTGGCCATGTATTGATACTTGATATAAAATAAGTAAACTTGAGAAAATAAAATCTGTCTTCATTATAAGTCGGCCTTGAAAATTCGACGGAGAGATATTGTCATTGGCCAAAGTAGTATTGTATTTGTTAATTATCAATGTAATAAATGACAAAATAATAAAATACAAAGTGTCCAAAATAGTCCAAAAATTAGCCAAACAGTAGCAAAGCAGAAGCATCTCTGAAGTGAATTTTTTGGGTAAAAATCAATCTTAAATTAACAGAATAGTTCGCAGAATAACAATAGAGAGTAGCAACAATATTTCAATGACAAAGATAGCTCAAAAATAGATCAAAATCATAGCAACAAATATTATATAACAGCAAGCAAAACTTAGCAAAAGAAAATTGTAAATGTGATCAACAAAGTCATAAAAAATGGTGAAAAAACAATGAAGCCTTGTCAATTTTAATGGAGCTTTTTAGCAGAGAACAAGCAACTCCAGATTGATCTTTGTAGATTCTAAAGCAACATAATAATAAGAATTATAATTATTAAAAAAAGAGACCACATCAAAACAAAGGTGGCAGCTGCGTTGCTTCAACGATAATCGCTGAAGAAATGGCAGAAAATAGGAGTACGACTGAATCTTGCCTTTTTTTCTTTAAACAATAGTGATGAACTAGGGAAAGACAACGTGTTGGCTATCGGAGGTGACTCGCAGGTCATCACCTCCGACGAGAGACGATGGAAAAGAGAAGAGGAAAAAGGGAGGGGTGGCACAATGGTGGTAATGTTAAGGATGTACGCCAGTCATCACCTTTGGCAAAGCAGCGGCGGTGTGGAAGAATGAGAGAAAAAGGTCAGTAAGAGGGGAGGAGAAAAGGGAGATGAAAATAGAAGAGGAGAGAGGCATGGGTTCTTGAGAGAAAAGGGAGAAAAAAATCAAATTTTGTGTCTCTGTGTGTTTGTGTTAAAAAATAATTAACCTCCTCCTCTATTTATAATAGAAAATGGCACCCCCTATTAGCAAAAAGATAAAAGAATGTCTTTATTTTTTCCTTTTAGAATATCTTTTAGTACTTAAGTTATTAACCAAAGGATTTTCATTCTTTTAACCAATATGTAAAGTTATTATTTAAAAGGTAGTGTCATTGTGTAGTCCTTGTTAGATGTGACAAGACATTATAGTGTAGTCCATGTTAGATGTGACAAGACATTATTATGTAGACTTGTTAGAAGTGATAAAAACTATTATGTTGTGTGTTAAAATAATTGATTTGACTTATCATTTATGGACTGTATTAAAAAATGTACAAAATATAGGTATCAGTATGTAAGTACAGAAAAATATAAAGAAAATTGAAAATGTAATTAACTCGAAAGTATGATGCATTGTGAATTATAAAAAATATTATGTCATGTTCACGACTCAAGGCTCGCCCTTTGGAGAAGGCTCTACATCTCTGACCTCGCGAGACCTAGTCAATACCATCTTCGCAGAAAGAGTGAAACACAAACCAAAACTCAAGGTATACAAGAAATTTGCATAATAAGAAATAAAATGAGGGAAGTTTTTCTAAAGACATCCTATAACCTCTCGAAGATAGATACGGACATCTTCGTACTGATTCATGAGACTCTATTAGACATCCCATTCTTACACCGTTGAGACCAATGAAACCTGACTGCTCTAATACCAATTTTTCATAAACCAAAATCCAGAGGGTCATAATGGCATTTGTCGCGGCAAACCTTGACAAATAAGTCTATTACCCTAACCAATACACAAAGGGTGAAAACGCAAAAATACCCCTAAGGTAAGGCTTTTAGAATAAAGTTGAACCATACATGTATGATAAATGCAGAAGAAATATAATCAACAGTACAACCATAACACCAAAAATCCAGTGTCAATAATATAAGTACTACTAATATAACCATGAGTCAATACATTAGAAATACCTACATAGATTCAATATCTATCTCTGAACAAAAATAAAGACCTAATTACTATAGAAAGATAGAGATGAATTTCGAACACATGAATGTCAACCGCTATTTAAAGTAAATTTGAAAGCGCTCGAAATCAACCAATCTGAGGCGCACTCGAGCTAGAACCTGCCCCATAAGGGTGCAGTGAAACACTCTACATTTTTGGCCCTTGAAAATTCCTTGAGCTTTGAGCTCACTGCCCTAGTTACGACTCACCCTATGAGTCTTAGGGTGTCCTGAAGAGTCATTGGGATGAATCATAACCAAATAATGTAAGTATGTGGTATGATTCTTTTTTGAGTATGAGTGGCTCACTATAAGCCGTCAGGATTTGTTACGAGTCATTGAGTGTAAATTGTAGGGTGTCCAGTGTATACCCCAAATGGGTTCTGTATTGATTACGACTGGGACCTATGAGTCGTAGGGTCCCATTACGAGTCTTGTAGCTGAGTCGTAAGGTCAACAGTGTAGGGTGACTTGGTGGTAGTGCCTTGGTTACTACTTATGGTGATGAGTTGTAAGGAGTGGTTATGAGTCGATAGTTGACTCGTAGTCAACGATGATTTTCTTTTTTTTTTAGCTTTTTTTAACTTTTAAGTTAAGGGAATCCTAGACATTTCTCCTCTAACCCAACTTGAAACCCACGACTTATAGCCTATTTAGGACATCATTAGCCCTCATAAACACTTCAAAGTAATTTCGTAACACTCTTAAATTCCTCAAGGTCAAGAACACTTAGGGTTTTCAAGAGGTTACAATTAGGGTTTTCAAGGGTGATTTCTCTCTGAACATCTTAGTATTTCAGGCATGTGACTCTTTCCTCATTGTTAATTTATTAAAAAATATATGTATTAAAGTGTTATTTGCGTGGACTTATTGTGGTTTTGAAAACAAGCATTGCGGGTTTTGAATGCTTATTGTTGAACAATCTTTTTCAATGATTTAATTACGAATATTTATGCTTTAAACATGGGTTTGAACTTGTGGCTGCATGGGAATGGTGAGTGAACTAGGGAATTGTGATTTTCCTAAACTTGTGACTTTTGAAGTGGTTATGACCCTAACCCATAGTGTAACATTGGTTTTGAGTTATGAGAAATATGAGAATTTGTAAATTGAATTAGTCTTAAACTATTGCATGATATAAAGAGGTATTTAAAACACAATTGTATGATTTAATAAACAAAGGGATTCAGTGTTCCCCCACCTTATATTAATGAACAAAAGGAGTTGTTCTCCCCAAGTTAATGGAAATTGTTTTGGCATGATGTATTAACTTGCTAGTGTAGTTGATATACAGATACCTACAATGTATGACTTAATGTGAAATATGGTTCATGACTGAGATTGTGTGATGAATGCTTTAATTGGGCTCTAATAAGGGTTGTATAGCTGAGTAGTGAAAGTAAAGGTTCGAATTATCGACACTGGAAATCGTGTTTGCCGACACAGGAGTCAAGGTGACAAGGGAGGTTTGATTCTCCCTTATTATTATTTCATGATTAGGGAGGTTCGAGTCCCCCATAAATTATTATATGAACGGGTACTTAAGTCACCTTAGTATATGTTGGGAGGTCCGAGTCCCCCGTGTGCATATATATGAGATTGTTCTCTGGTTCGCGCGGTTACACGAACTGGAGCCCTATTAGGGGGTGGGAGTTGGGGCCCATATAGCTCGTGGATACTATTATATAATGGTTGAGCTACACAATACAGGTTAAGGTTTTAAAGTACATGCTAAACCTTATTTTCTCTCCCGGTATGATATGTATATATGTATTTGTATATGGTTATTGTGCATTGGTTGACTTGATTTTAATTGACTCTATTATTTTATCTTTATCCTTGAGTTACATGTTAGAGTTTACCCTACTAATCATCTTCGAACATTGTATCCCCATGCAACACAGGATTTAGCCATACTTTTACTTCTCCTGCTCAGTGATCGTGGATTGATCGAGAATTAACTTGAAGTGGTGAGATTCCATGCTTCGGAAGGCTCCATTTCAGGATTTTGTTTCTCTTTTTAGTTATAAACTATTGTATAGTATTTTTTTTCTATAGTTGAGGGAATGTCCCGACACTTTTTGTATATTTAGTTTTTCTTCACTGTTTAGAAGTCTTTGTCTGGACTAATGTGGTTATTGAGCAATGTCGGTCGGTCATTTGGTTGGTCGTCAGTGGTTGGTTATAGACATGCATTAAAACTTTCTTAAGCCATTGCATACTATCTTATTATATATTCAGAATTCATCTGACTTTGGGGTGTGCTATTTTTGGATTGGTTAGTTGCAGGGGGTGATCTCCGGTCTATTCAAGACTTAAGATACCCGACACGATCATACCCTAGTTCGGTTCATGTCACACAGTGGGCGTGAGTACGGTCTACTTGTACTCATTAGGTATCATAAATTGACCAAGAAAAGTAGTAAATAAAGTATACAAAATATTTACTAAGGGAAAGCAACCTGCAATCAGAAAATGTCCCACAACGGTCGCCCACACCGCTTTCACTTATAGTTCTATAATATCCATACATAATAATGTAACAACACACCAGATAGTGATACAAATACACACAATATCACATACAAGTAATACACATACAAGTAGACCAAAAGAGGAGCATGTATAATCAAGATCATCAAGTACAAATAAAGATAGATAGAACAATTAGATATTAAGAAGTCAATATATAGAACAAATAGATAGATGACGAGTCAATATGGCAATACAAGCACAACATAAACATAATATAGTAAGTGCAATGTATATGATGATGATAATGATGATGATAAGGATGCATGAGGTTGGCACACCACCTTCAGTTTGGCACACAACCTTGTGGTTGGCACACAACCTCTGTATTTCTAGTATTTCTAATGTTTCCATTATTTTTAGTATTTCAAGTATTTCCAAAGAACATACATAATATATGACACAAATCAAGTTTACATACATGACAATAAGTAAATATAAAGGAATAAAACAAAAGAGTGAAATAATACGTACTATGATATGAGAATATAACACCCAAAATTTTTGGTTCATAAAAATTCCTAAACCTTTGAGCTTACTGCCCCGACTACGACTCTCCCTACGAGTCATAGGGTGTTATTATGGGTAGTATAGTCCCTAATTATATCCTGACCAATGTGTTTGGCTAAGTATCTGTGTTGTCCATGACTAGAAAGGACTATACGAGTCGTAAGGTACCAATCATAGGGTGAACAGTGTGCTACCTAAAGGATTCTATCTTGACTAAGACTAGAACCCTATGAGTCGTAGGGTCACTTGATGAGTCGTATGACTTAGTCATAACCGGATCAGTGTAGGTTCCCATAGGTACTGTCCAGCCTACGACTATGCGTCATGAGTCGTAGTGTGACCCTACGAGTCGTAACGTCACCCACAGAAACTGGAAGACAGTTTTTAACTTTTATTTATGAGGCACTTTGGTCATTTCCCTCCTTACCCTTTAGACTCCATGTCCATAAAACACCAAGGAGGGGTTATTTTCAATACTTTAACATATCAAATACTCTCTTCACTCTCTCAAATTCCCTATTCAAGTCAAGGCTAGGATTTTAAGGGAGTTGATCATCTATGGTTCTAAGGGTGACTTCTTCCTCAATTTTCTTGGTGATTATGGCATGTATCTCTCTTCTTACACTTGTATTTTCTTAATGGTATAAAATTGGTTTATTATTCATATGGTTCTGATGTTGGGCTTGAATTATGTGTTGAGGGTTTTTGGATACAAATTGTTTGAATGTTTTTCCCATGGTTACGATTGATTTATCACGCATTGAATTGTTGTTTTGTGAACTCACTGGGTTTCATGGAAATGGTGAGTGGATTTAAGGGTACAAGGATTCCCCAAACTTGTGAACAATGTAATTAGGGGTACAAGGATTCCCAAAATAATTGAATTTTTGTATTGAAATTTGTAAGAACCCCAATCCACTTGCATAATTAGTTTTGGAATGTGATTTATCAATTGGCTTGACTTGCTTCTTTAAAACTAGTGTATTGCATAAAATAAAAAATGGTTAAAGATGGCTTTGAAAACCTTGTGGGGTATAAGGATTCCCCCAAGTGGATAATAATGGCCCTAAAAACCTTGTGGGATATAAGGAATACCCCAAGTTGATTTTAATTTTGGAGTCTGCTATACAAGGATTCTCCAAAAGTAATGACTTAATGACAAATGCTTGCAAGCTATAGTCGGTATGGCGATACCACTTAATGATGCCTTTATGATTTACTCCCTAATGTAAAGGTTGGGTTATCGGTTAAATGTTTTAATTGGTCTAAAAGGAGATTGTGTTAGCTAGCCATGATGATGTTAGTCCCGAAGGAATTATACTGGAAACTCACATTTGGCGATGTAAGAGTTGGTCTAGATGACCGTGCACTTATGTCATACTATATATATAATTGTATTATGGTTGGCATAGGGTACGAGGATTCCTTGACCTTCTATGATATCCCTAATTGGTGCGGCGAACATGACTTGGGGCCCGACTAGGGGGAGACATGGGACCCATATAGCCCATGGGTAGTTTTATGATGGTCAAGCTACACAATCTAGGATAAGGTTTTCAAATTGCATGCTAAGCCTTGTTCCCTACCCCGACATGTTATATATATATGTATATATGCATATGTTTGTGTGCATTTGGATTTTTAGACTGATTTTGGATTATTGATCATCGCATTCCTTTATCCCTTATTCCTGAGTTACATGCTAGTGCTTAACCTGGTAACACAGGTACCAAAAATACTGCTACTTTTCCTGCACAGTGACTAGGTGATCCTGGGGTATCTTATGAGTTGGATTACAGTGGAGAGCTTCTATACTTTGAAATACCTCATTTCATGTTTTGGTTTCATAGTGTTATAGACCATTCTTTTAGCTCTTTTTAGTTATCATCGGAGGTATGTCCTGCCTTAAATTTCCTTTAGTCTTAATAGACGCTTGGTGGTTATTATTATGGATTGGTTATTGATGTTGACACTTTTAGATGTCTATGAACTTATTACTGTCTATCATGTTATATGTTCAAAATTCAACTATTGTAGGTTTGCTATGTTCTATTAGCTAAGCAAAGAGGGTGGTCTCCAGTCTTTTATGAACGTGAGATACCCATTATGGCCAGGTCTTGGTTCAAGTCATGACAAAGTTGATATCAGAGCCTAGGTTCATGGTCAATTAGGTGTCCACAAAGTAGTGTCAAGTAGTATCTCTCTCATAGGCATGTAGCGTGCCACAATTATAAGGGAGAGGCTACGAGACATTTAGAAATGTCTCCCTTTCTGGTGTTCTACTTTCGGGCTATAGAGTCTAAGGTCTTGAAGCTTCTCTAATCGCAATTTATTCATATTTTAGATCATGCCTACCCAAATATCTGATGCTCGTGGAACTTATTCTGTCCTACCTAAGGACAATGTGGGTAAAACTTGTCCTGCTTATGAAGTTCAGACCCGGTTTAGGGCTCCAGATCCTGATTATAATACCCCATATGGAGTTCCATCAGTCTCTACCAGTCCTCTTTGGGATCCTCAAGCTAATGATGATCACGTCTCATCGTACTATGAGATTTTACTAATGCAAAATTTTGTCGATCTATTCATCTGTTGACCCAATTGGTGACCTCTTAGTCACCTTAGTTGGGTCCTATTTGTAATACTATGATTTTTTATGAGTTTACTCGAGTCAGATATGAGGTTCAATCCTTCAACCTTTACTGGCTTAAAGGTTGAGGAGGATTCTCAAGGATTCATAGATGAGATGGAGAAGATCTTCTGAGTTATGCATGCTTCTGACTCTGAGTGTGTAGAGTTTGCTGTATATCAATTGATGGATGTGGCATATCAGTGGTATAAGTAGTAGGACCAGTCTCGGAGTGATAATGTGAATTTAGCACTATGGGAAGAATTTTTGGGTGCCTTCCTGGATCGTTTCTTCCCTCAGGAGTTGAGAGAGGTTAAAACTGAGGAGTTTAGGAATTTAAAGTAAGGCAAAATAACCATAAAAGAGTATGCCTTAAGGCTCCACCAATTTTCATGTTATGCTCTTGAGTTAGTCTCTAGCATGAGGGCTAGAATGAGGAAATTTACTTTGGGGTTGTCCCATGATTTGATTTTAGAGAGCAAGGCCACCCTATTAAACAAGGATGCGGACATCTCTAGACTTATGGTGTTTATGAAACAAGTTAAAGAGGAGAAGAAGAAGAAAGTCGAGAGAGGAGAGAGGTATAGTAAGAAGTTTTGATATTTAGATTAGGGTGAAGGTTAGCAGCAAGGTGATAGAGATGGGGGAAAATGGTCTAAGAAGAAGTAGAGAAATTCTGGTTCCTATTTGATGCCTTGTGCTCCTTATCCAATGCTATTCGGTGATCGTGATTTTTAGAGTGGTGATGGTCTAAAGGAATATGGTGCTTAATCTCAGGCCAGTGAGGCCCAGTCGGATCCATCCTATCTTCCATGTTGTTTTTGTAGTTAGTTGCATTGTGGTTTGTATGGTGAAAGGAGGAATCAATGTTTCAATTGTTGTCAACCTAGACATATATAAAGAAATTATCCAGTGGGTAAGGTTGCTTCGGGATCCAATATGGTTCCTGTGGCTACTTCATCAGCACCAACACTAAAAGGTGCCATTTTTAGTACCGACACTGCCCAAAACCTTCTGTATGCTGTTACCATCCATCAAATATTGAAGACATCTCCTAATGTCTTCACCAGTACATTATAACTCTTTTCCCATGATATGTACTATTTACTTGATCCAAGCTCTACTTTTTCTTAGATGACCCCATATGTCGCTATTTATTTAGTATCAATCTCGAGTGTATTTCCAATACTTTTTCTATATCTAACCCGATGGGTGACTCTGTTGTGGATAGGAGGGTCTATAGGGGTTATGTGGTATATGTCCATGATAGGAAAACTTTGGTAGATATGATAAAGTTGGATATGGTGGATTTGGATGTTATCTTATGATGGATTGGCTCCATTTGTGTATGCCTCTTTGACTGTTGGACCCATAAAGTCATTTTCAAGTTTCCTGATAAACTTGTGATTGAGTGGGAAAGTAGTTCTTTAGTACCCAAGGGAAGGTTCATTTTCTATCTTAGAGCTCGGACATTGATTTCAAAAGGGTGTCTCTATCATTTGGTCTGTATTAAAGATTTTAGTTTTGAAGGTCCTTCATTGCAACCTGTCTTTATGGTCTATAAGTTTTTTGAGGTCTTCCCTGATTATTTTCCTAGTATTTCTCCTGATAAGGAAATCGATTTTGGGATCGACCTTCTCTCAAATTCTCATCTTATCTCTATCCCTCCCTATAGAATGGCTTCAGCTGAGTTGAATGAGCTTAAGGAGTAGTTGAAAGTTCTTCTTATTCTCTTCGTGCGTAAGATGGATGGTTCCCTTCGAATATGTATAAATTATCGCTAGCTGAATAAGGTGACAGTAAAGAATAAGAAGTCTTTTCCTAGGATTGATAACCTGTTTGACCAGCTTCAGAGTGCTAAGTACTTCTCTAAGATTGAATTTCAGTCAGGTTATCATCAGTTGAAGATTAAGGAGGTGGGTATCCCAAAGGCTACTTTTCGTACTCAGTATGGTCATTTCGAGTTTCTTCTGATGTCCTTTGGATTGACTAATGCTCTGACAATATTTATTGATCTTATGAATCGGGTATACCGTTAGTTCTTGGATTTTTTTGTGATAGTGTTTATAAATTATATTCTGATGTATTCGAAGAGTGAGTCGAATTATACTGATCATCTCTGTATAGTGTTGTAGACCCTTAAAGATCAATGGTTGCATGCTAAGTTCTCAAAGTGTGAGTTTTGGTTGAATGTTCTTACTTTTCTAGGTCATGTTGTTTTTAGTGAAGGGATCATGGTGGATCCACAGAAGGTTGCGGTGGTTAGGAAGTTGTCTAGACCTATAAATCCAACCGATATTAGGAGATTTTTAGGTTTGGCCGGGTATTATAGGAAGTTAATGGAGAGATTTTCTTCTATTGCTGCCCCATTGACTAAGTTGCCTCAGAAGAAGGTTAAGTTCCTGTGGTCTGACGCTTGCTAGGGTAGTTTTGAAAAGTTAAAAGATAAGTTAACTTTTACTCCAGTTTTAACCCTACCCGAGGGTATCGATGGCTTTGTTGTTTATTGTGATACATCCCGTGTGGGACTGGGTTGTGTGTTGATTCAACATGGTAAAATTAAGGTATATGCTTCTAGGCAACTGAAGGTGCATGATAAGATTTATTCGACTTATGACTTGGAGTTCTTGGAGGTAGTCTTCGCTTTGAAGATTTGGCGCTATTACCTATATGGGGTTCATGTTGACATCTTCTCCGACCATAAGAGTTTGCAGTATGTGTTCATCCAGAAGGAGTTGAATCTCAAGAAAAAGAGATGGCTTGAGTTGCTCAAGGACTATGATATGAGTCTTTATTACCATCTAGATAAAACTAATGTGGTTGCTGATGTTCTTACCAAGTTATCTATGGGGAGTTTGTCTCATGTTGATAAGGAAAAGCAAGGGTTGGTGAATGATATTCACTATTTGGATAATCTTGGTATTCATCTTTTGGACTTTGAGGATGGTGGTGTGATTTTTCAAGAGGTGGTGAAGTACTCTCTAGGCACTGAGGTGAAGAAGAAGTAGGTTTTGGATCCTATTATGATGAGAATTAAGGATAATGTGGGTCACCAGAAGGTCATGGATTTTGAGATTGGTGGCGATGGTATCTTGAGGTACTAAGGTAGATTGTGTGATCTCGACATTAATGGGCTGCGAAGAAGGATCTTGGCTGAGGCTATGAGTTGAGGTACACTATTTAACCTGGTTCGACAAAGATGTACCATGATTTGAAATAGATCTATGGGTGGAATAACATAAAGCGTGATGAGGAAGGTTGAACACTTGAGGCCTATTTTTTTGTCTCAAGAGATTGAGTTTCCTGTATGGAAATGGGAAAGGATTAATAAGGATTTCATTATTGGTGTTCCGCAGTCTCGCCATCAGTTTGATTCAATTTAGGTCATTGTGGATAAGATGACCAAGTCCGCTCATTTTCTACCACTGAAGACTAATTATTTTGTAGAGGATTATGCGAAGTTCTTCCTTTAAGAAATTTTCAGGTTGCATGGTGCGCCTATCTCTATTATATCTGATCGTGATATGTAATTCTCGTCTCACTTTTGGCATTTTTTCCTGAGAGGTTTGGGGACTAAGGTGAACTTTAGCCCTGCTTTTCATCCTTAAATGGATTTTTAAGCGAAGCGGATGATTAAGATGTTGGAAGATATACTTTGGGCTTGTACGATTAACTTTGGTGGTAGTTGGGTGGATCATTTGCCTCTCATCGAGGTCGCGTATAATAATAGTTATCACTCTAGTATTAGAATAACCTCTTTTTAGGCTTTGTATGGTAGGAGATATCATTCTTCTATTGGGTGGTTCGAAGTTGGTGAGACAAGGTTATTTGATCCTGATTTGGTTCATCAAGCTATGGACTAGGTAAAGGTGATTCGAGAGAGGCTTAAGAAGGCCCAAAGTCGCCAAAAGTCCAATGCGGACGTGAGGCGAAAGAAGTTGGAATTTGATGTCGGTGATTAGGTATTCTTTAAAGTATCTCCCATGAAAGGAGTGATGCAGTTTGGAAAGAAGGAGAAGCTCAGTCCCCGTTATGTGCATCCGGTCATTCATATTTTGATGTTGAAGAAGTATGTAGGTGATCATTCTTTGATTGTTTCTTTAGAGAGTGTGGATATTTTGGATTCCTTGTCTTATGGCAAAGTCCCGATTGAGATTTTGGATCGTCAAGTCCATTAGTTGCTGACTAAGGATGTGGCTTCAGTGAAGGTTCTATGGAGGAACCAAAATATTTAAAAAGCTACTTGGGAAGTTGAGGAGGACATGAAATCATGATATCCATTCTTGTTCCCCATTCCAGATAATCGTGCTTACAGTATGTGTTAATCTCAACATTTTTGTTTTCTTACTTTGTTAAAGGAAATTGTGATTTCCTTGACATCTTTGTTTTCTGTCTTTATTAAAGGTAAGTGTGGGTGTGTTTCTGTGTTAAATCATGCCAAAGGATGCCTTGACACATCGAGCAAAAAACTAGGTTAAAATCGAAGAAAAACCCTTTTGAGCTTTACCGGATAAAATCTTTGAAATCCGTGTTAAAATAAAGAATTAAAGTTGTTTGAGAGTTAAATTGATAAAAAAACTAGTACTTATAAGATCAAAACATTATTCAAGTGAAAAAGAGTGAAATTGGGGCCTAAAATCATGCCCTAAGATTTTTAGGGTTTTGAGAAACTAATCAAGAAGTAGTAAAAAATGATGAAATCTGACCTTAAATTCATAATAGAATCAAGAAATAGATGTTAATCAAGCTTTTCAAGTTTCCTCAAGTTTCACTTTTAAGTTCTCACAGTATTTTAGGATTTAACTCTCAAGATGAAAGGTGAAAGATTGAGCAAAATGGGTAAGAAATAGGGCTATTTTTAGCGCACCGGCAAAGCTGGAAAATTAGTTTTATAAGTCCAAAAAAGGGACTTCGACGGGTGCCCGAAATTCGGAGTCCGATATATGCAAACAAACTATGTAATCACACTAAATTCAATGCTCCAGACTCAATGACGATATCAAATTTTTGAAAAAACATCATTTTCATAGAGTTGACCCCCAAAATCTAAAATCACAATTTTCCAAATCGAGGATCGAAATAAAATTTAAAAGCCGTAAAATCATACCAAACATGCTACACCCTAAAATCAACGTTCCGGATGCATTGGTGAATTTGAATTTTCCATCTGAGGTCGTTTCGACTAAATATGGGTCCTATACCCATATTCTTAATTTTTCAACATTTTGACCAACGGGTCGAAATGAGCTTGGGTGCATCGGGACCCAAACCAAAGGTCTACCTAGTCTATAATCAATATTCTGAAGTTGTTGGCATAGTCTGTTCATCCGTCTATCGTACGGATCAAAAGATAACCATATAAGTCCATAATATGGCTCTCAAAACCTCCAAAAATCACAATATCGCACAAAAGACACCAAAATGCACCAGGAACTGTGTCAATCACCCCCACACCCTAGAAAATCAAAATGCAACTATGGGGAGGGGTAAAATAGTCATTTCATATAGACACATATATTTTATATATTTCATCAAATTTTTTGGTTGTTACATTATCCAGCTCTAAAAAACTAGTTCACCCTTGAACTAAGGCAAAAGAATACCTAAATCAACGAGGAGCTGGGGATAAGAGCTACGCATATCAGACTCGACCTCCCACATAGCCTTATCTAGAGGTCGATGTAACCATTGAACCTTAACCACAGGGATAACCTTAGAGCGCAACCATTTAACATCCCTAGCCAAAAAGGAGACTGACTCCTCAACAAAGGACAACTGCTCATCTAACTAAATCGACTCCCAACGAATGACATGGGACTTATTAGGAATGTAACAGCAAAGCACAGAAACATGGAAAACTATATGAACAATCAATAAATCTGGGGGCAAAGCTAAGTCATAGGTCACAACACCAACAGTCCCAAGAATCTCAAACGAACCAATATACCTGAGGCTGAGCTTGACCTATTTCCCAAACCTCATCACACCCTTCATGGGTGAAACTCGAAGGAAAACACGCTCACCAACACCAAATTTCAAGGTACAAAGTATATGGTCAGCATAGCACTTCTGCCTACACTGAGCCATTCAAAGTGTATCCTGAATGATCCAGATTTTATCCAAGGACTAACGAAGCAAGTTCGTACCTCGAGGTTAAATTTCAAAAACATTAAACCAGCTAACTGAAGAGCAACAACCTCTATCATATAACGCCTCAAAAAAACCATATCGATACTGGAATGGTGACTGTTATTATAACCAACCTCTGCTAAATCCAAATGCTGCTCCCATTAACCACCAAAATCCATCACACAAGCGCAAAGGATATCCTATAAAACCTAAATAGTCCACTCTCAGTGACCGTCAGTCTAAGGGGTAACGTTGTGCTAAGATCAACTCGAGTACCCAATTTATTTCAAAAGTGAGATGTGAACACAAAACCTCATTCTGAAATAATTGACATCAACACTCTATGCGGATGCACAATCTCACAAATATAGATATGGGCTAACCTCTCAGCACTGAATGAGATCTGAATCAAAATAAAATGAGATGACTTCGTCTATCAGAACCATGAGATGTGCGAGGCAAACCAGTCATAAAGTCCATGGTAATCCATTCCCACTTCCACTTGTGAATGGGTAACCTTTGAAGCAAACCACCAGGTCTTATATACTCGGCTTTCTCCTATTGACAACATAGGTAATGATCCACCAAATTCACTACATCTCGCCTTATACCATCCCACCAGTAGTGCTCTCTCTTAAATCATGGTACATTTTAGTCACTCTAAGATGGATGGAATATATGGAACAATGCGCCTCCTCTAAAAGCAATCTAACCAATCACCTACTCTCGGTACACAAAATCAACCACCAATCCTCAAAACACCCTTCAAATAAAGTGAGGCTTCTTTAGCCTAGCTGCTCAACACCTTATCTCAAATCGATCTCAATCCTACATCATTAATCTGGTGAGCTTGAATGTTCTCCATCAAGAAAGACCTAGCCTCCACAAATCCCAAAACATACCCAGGGGTTGAAATATCAAGCCTAACCATTTGCTCAGCTAAATACTGAACCTCTAAGGACAAAATCTACTCAGCTAAATACTGAACCTCTAAGGACAAAATCTACTCATGGGTCAAAAGATGCGCCAAGCTACCCATACTAGTCGACTTCTGGCTCAAGGCATCCGCAACTACATTAGCCTTGCCCGAATGATAGACAATGGTCAATTCATAGTCCTTAAGCAAGTCAAGGCAATGACGCTGCCTCATATTAAGATTTCTCTAGGTAAAGAAGTACTAAAGGCTATGATGAACTAAGAAAATATCATAACAGACTCCATACAAGTGGCGCCTCCATAATTTCAAGGAAAAAATAACTGTGCACAACTCCAAATTATGGGTAGGATAATTATTCTCATGGGGCTTCAATTGATGAGAAGCATACACAATCACCTTACCCTCCTACATCAATACAACACCTAACTTAACACCTAAAGTATCACAAAAGATGGTAAAACCCGTGCCCTCCTTGGGCAAAGTCAAAATAGGAGTTGAGTTTAAGAAATCCTTGAGATTTTGAAGCTCACCTCACAAGCATCAGGCCAATAAAAAGAAATCTTCTTCTGAGTCAACTTAGTTAATAGATCTGCAATAGATGAGAAACCCTTAACAAAACACCGATAATAACCTTACAAGCTATTAAAACTCTGAATCTCAGTGGGCAAAGTATATTTAGCCCAATCATGATCTACTGTAACCTTGGATGGATCAACTATAATACCTTTTTTAGTCACCACATGACCTAAGAAAGAAACTTACTCCAACCAAAATTCACACTTGGAGATCTTAGCATACAACTTCTCATCACTTAATCTCTGAAACCCTACCTACAATGCTCTTCATGCTCAGTCTCACTATTGGAATAAACCAAGATATCATATATAAATGCAGTAACAAAAGAGTCGAGATACAATCGAAACACCCGGGTCATCAATTCCATGAACATGTAGGGCATTAGTCAACCCAAAGAACATGACCAAGAACTCATAATGACCATATTGAGTCTGAAAATTTGTATTCAGAATATCTGAAGCTCTAATCTTTAACTAGTGATAACTAGATCCTAAATCAATCTTTAAAAACACTGCAGCACCCTAAAGTCGATCAAATAAATCATCAATGCAAGGAAGAGGATACTTATTCTTAACTATCCCCTTGGTCAATTACTGATAATCAATACATATCCATATAGATCCATCCTTCTTTTTCACAAATAAGGCAGGCGCACCCTATGGCAATACACTAGGTCGAATAAATATCTTATCCAACAACTCCTATAAATGATCCTTTAATTCCTTCAACTCGGCTGGGCCATGCTATAAGGATGAATAGAAATGGGCATGGTGCCTAGCTCAACATCAATAGAAAAATCAATATCATGATTCGGAGGCATACTAGGTAAATTTGTAGGGGGCATATCCACAAACTCATAGACAACACAGATAGAGTCTAAGAAAGAAAGAGAAACAATACGAGTATCATAAATATGAGTAAAAAAAGATAAACATCACCTCTCAACCAATCTACAAGCCTGAACATAAGATATGACTCTTTTAGGATCTAAATGAAGTGCACCCTTCTAAGCTATTCTTGGTACACCCTACAAAGCTAGAGTCCTGGTCTTAGCAAAATAATTTAAGACAACATGATAAGGAGCAAACCAATCCATACCCAAAATAATATCAAAATCAACCATATCTAACACAATCAAATCTACCTAAGTCTCACAACCACAAAAAGTCACAACACTTTGTACACCTGATTCACCACTAAAAAATCTTGTATCGGGGTAGATACAAATACGCATAGAAAGAGGCTCACTAATAAAATCAAAACTTGAATCAAAATACGTAGACACATAGGAAAAAGTTAATTCATGGTCAAATAACATAGATGCATATCTAAAATAAATGAGGACGATACTTGTGATCACATTATTAGAAGTCTCCACCTCTATCTTGGTTGGTATAGCATAGCACTAATCACGACCACTAACTGGATGAGTAACCCCATGACCACCACCATGGGCTCCACTGCCTTTACCTATCGCGCCTCTAGTAGTACTCCTACCTCTCATAGTTGAAATAAGAGTAGCTCTAATCAGACAACGAGAATAATAGTTTGCCAAATGGCCAACCTCATGACACACATAACAAGTCCTATAGCCCGCCTCAATAGGAGAAGGAACCACTGGACCCGAATAGCCACCCCACACTGCTGAACCTAAAGATCCACCACTTGAACTCTGTAGGTATGCCTACACTGGCCTACTCTGATAACCATGAGAACTTCTAAAATCTCTGTTGTGAGAAGTTTGACCTCTGAACTTACAAAAATGACACACATTTTTGGCGCCTTCTTAAAATGCTCTAAGAATAACCTTTTTCATCTTGGCATGATCTACAATGATCTAACAAGATGCTCCAAAGATAACCATCTAAAAAGTAGCCAACACGAGGCTCAAGGAAGAGTTCCCTAGAACTCCTCCTAGATAGGGCTGATTAACGAGATCATCTACTCTTGCGAGTCACTTGGATGTGGGAGGTAGTGAATATGGACTTTGTAACCGGGTTGCCTCCTATGCATCATCATCATAATTTTATTTGGGTTGTTGTAGACAAGCTGATTAAGTTCGCGTATTTCTTGCCCATGCATACATTATATCCAGCTGGAGATTATGCTAGATTGTATATTCGAGAGTTAGTTAGGCTACATAGAGTTTCCTCGTCTATTATTTAGATAGGGGCACTCAATTTACTTCTTAGTTTTGGAGGGCGTTCCAGCAGGGTCTTAGTACCCAAGTCCTTTTGAGTTCTATTTTTTATCTGCAGACAGATTGTAAGGCTGAGAGAACTATTCAGACCTTGAAAGATATGTTGAGGGCATATTCTCTTGATTTCAAAGGTAGTTGGGATGAGCATTTTCTGGATGGCACCATTTGAGGCCTTGTATGGTAGGATATATAGATCACCCATAAGTTGGTTTGAAGTAGGTGAAGCTGCCATGACTGGACCTGATGCAGTATTTGAAGCTATGGAGAAAGTTAAGTTGATTATAGAGAGGTTGAAGATCACCCAGAGTCATCAAAAGTCTTATGCCGATGTGAGGAGAAGAGATCTTGAGTTTGAAGTGGGTAATTTGGTATACTTGAAGATTTCACCCATGAAAGGGGTGAAAAGGTTTGGTAAAAAGGGGAAGCTTAGTCCCCATTATGTTGGCCCCTATAGAGTCTTGAGCCATGTTGGTAAAGTAGACTATGAAGTTGAGTTACTTGTAGAGTTGTCAGCCGTTCATCCTATCCTTCATGTCTCCATTCTCAAGAAGCACATTGGTGATTCCGTTGTGGTAGATCCTTTAGAGAATGCTGATATTCAGAATAGTCTTTCATTAGGTTAGATTCCTATTGAGATTCTAGACTTTCAGATTCGTAGACTGAGGAACAAAAAGGTTCCCTTGGTCAAATTTTTATGGCGGAACCAGTCAGTTGAGGGGGCTACTTGGGAGGCAGAAGCAGACATGCAAGTCAAGTACGCACACCTCTTTTCCATGAGTTCGGATCAATTTGAAGGTATTATTATTCCATAATTCAGGCCTTCAAATATAAATTTCAGCTATATGTATCTGTTCTTACAATTTTTGAGTCATTCAAGAGTTTAGAGAGATTTTAAACCTATTTTAGCAACTTGCTTCAGCTATGTGTACTCTATTTTCCTGTGTTCCTAGTCTAACTAGCAACATTCAAGGATGAATATTTCCAAGGGGGATATATTGTAAGACCCCGCAAAGTTCCCTCATAGTTTGAGACTTAGAGCATGTCAAGTAAAGTATAATTTTGGCCCTAAAAGATTGAGAAGTGACTTCCCAAGTGATTGGTATTTCAACCATATATATTTTTCTTAAATTTCATCCAAATTTGATATCAGGGTGAAAAGTTATGATCGTTTTATTGAGAGTCGTCGGAACTACTAGGGTGCGATGGATGATTCGATGGACTGTAGAGTCTGCGACAGACCATCGATTTGGCTATCACACCGAGGCAGTATGTTCTTTTTCTGACCAGCGTGCGACGGACGACCCAATGGACCATCAGACTAGCGACGAACCGTCGCTTTGACCGTCGAAACCCTCATTCAGTATTTTTAAGCCTTTTTTAAAAGGGGCTTTTGGGTCTTTTCCGTTTTAACGCTCAGATATATTCCAAACAAACTTGATAGCCTCATTATCTCCCAAAATATCCAAAGGCTAGGGTTTCTCCCTCAAGAGCAAATCTAAAACCCTTCTCTAAGAAATTCAAGAACTCACCATGGATTCTACAAATTGAGTTGAGATTCGAGTTCTCCAAGTTCAAAGATTGCAAGAACTCTCTGTCAAGAGTAACAAGAAGAGTTTAGAGCAAGCTCGTTCATCTAATTTCATAATCGAAGGTATGTCGGGTTTTGAACAAGGGTAATCCTTTTATCTTTGTGCTCAAAGGCTTATTTAAACTATGATTTTCTGCAATCTATGAGATTTTACATGAATTTGAATAGGGTTTTTCACTCATTTTTTTTATTGCAATATTTTGATATTTCTCCTAAATTGAGAGTCTAATGACATGATTTTCACATGCTTTCTTGAGAAATTGCAGCTGGGTCTATACCCCATGATTTTAATTCTTGAGAAATTAATAGTTGAAATGTTTGAGATATTGAAGTAAATGAGTATGTTGAGATTTTGAGACAAATTGCTGAAATTTCCAGATTTCTACATGAGTTATAAATCTATATGCTATCTATATGCTTTTGTTGAGTTCTAACTTGAGATTGAATTATGGGTTATTAAGACCAACTTGAGACTTGAATTTTTATAAACTATTGTGCTATAAGCACCCATGATTTGAGTATTCTGAGATTATTAAGGAATGTTATGACCTGAAGGTCATTGAGTTTTAAAATCCACTCTACTACAAATTTGATTATTGGGTTCTTATTGAGCCATGAGATTATTCTAAAGTGGATTTTCAAGAGATGAGTGGGGTAAACTAAAGGGAGTACTATTTAGCACTGCAGTGGGTAAGTTACCACGATTTATTACCGCAAAACTATGTGCCACCGTAGGTTGGGCCTAAGGCTGAGATGATTGTTGGGCTTAAGGCTGAGATATTAGGCCCGAGACTGAGATAAATGATCACTGAGTTAAGATTATACTCCTTGGCAAGAGTATGATGCCTCTACCTAATGTGAGGTCTCTTCCTTAGGAGGACAAAATGTCGGACTCTATGTAGCTCGCATTATTTATGTCGGTTAAGAGAACCTCCCTTGATATAAGTTATTTTCCTAATAGTAAAGTAGCGGATTTGCTCCCTAAGACAAAAGTATTTTCCCTTGATATAAGTATTTTCTTTAAAACTATGAGATAAGTTATTTCCCTAAACTAGACTATCTTTCCATTGAGATAGAATGATTTCCCTAAAGCTTGAAATGAGATATTTTCCTAAAGTGAATGAAATGCCTTCAAGTATGTTTCAAAGTTACATAATTCTGAATTCCAAGTACTTGAGTTCAAAAGAGTTATGAGTTCTTAAGCATTAAAGAAGTTTTACTCTCTATGAGACATATGAATGAGTTGAAAGTATTATTTAAAGTTTCCTTTAGCCTATGATTAATGATAATAAGAGAAGATTACCGATTTCAAAGTTAAACTATGATGACTCACAAGATTTATGTTATATCTCCTTTATACACGATTCATGAGCTTTACATTTTATACTTATTCAAGCCATGTGAGTTATTACTTATTGCATGCATGATTTGATTAAAGAGTATTGATGTTTTTTTATATTAATGTATGCATCCCTATATACTTAGTACATTCCCAATGCTGATCCACATATACGTCTATGTGCTATATTGTCTTATAATATAGGTTCAGGTGCTCAGTCCCAGCCTCGTTAGTGACTTCTGAGTACCTCTGTCTACATCCCCTACAGTGGTGAGTCCTCATGGTTCGAGGACCTATCATCAGAGATTTTAGCATTTGAGAGACTATGTTATTACTTTTAGTTCATTTGGAGTCAGTTGGGGACCTGTCCCAATAGCTCTCTAGTTCATCAGTTGGGGACCTATCCCAATGACTCTCTAGTTCATGGATTAATAGAGACTTTGTTAGACTAGTTATCAGATTGTGGTTGTTCTGAGTTTTTTCGGTATTGCTTGGTCGTTTAGACTGAGTATTTTCTCTGTATTTCCTTTCATGTTATATGACTATGCTAGTGTTTGAATTATTTTATCTTGAAATGAGTGTTATTAGTAGAAACAGGCTCAAAGGTTTAGCTTGGGGCTACTTGTAGCCTTAAGCACCGTGTGATATCTTGGGAGGCAATTTCGGGTCTTTACAGCATACCAGTACATTTAAAGTACTGATTGCATACCCTTTTCTTATGCTATGATATATTATATCATAAGTTCTGATGCTTAGTTCTTGGATCGCGCTTAGACTTCTCAGACTCTCAATAATTGTAGTGGTGAGTCCTCATATTTTGAGGATAAATTTTTTTATTTCATGCTTCCAGTGTAGTAGTTAGTTGGAGTTAGTTGGGGCTTGTCCATCAACTCACATTTATTCATTTAGAGGCTTTTAGACACTACAACTAGTTATTCAGTATTCAGACTTCAGTTGACATATCAGTTAGTTTTTTAGTTTATCTCAGATTTTAGTATTTATTCAGAATTAGATAGTTATTTATTAATATTCATAATTCAGTATTTGTTTTAGTTATTAAAAACTTATGGAGTATCAGTTATTCTTTTGCATTTATAGTTATGTTATTCAGTGCTCACAACAGGTACTAGCTCATGGGTTAGCTTGTGGTCCCTCGGGACTGTAAGCACCGTGTGATGCCCAGGGTGTACTCTCGGGGAGTTACAAACTTAGTATCAAATCCTAAGGTTTTAAAGAGTCCTAAAAAGTTTGAAAGTTGTGTCAAGTAGAGTCTTGTACATGGGTGTGTAGCGCGCTACACTTATGGACAAGAGGTTATAAGGAGTTTAGGAAAAGTTTCCATTCTTTCAGTATTCATGTCGTGCGAGTGAGCATGAGCTCAAGTTAAACTCTCAGTATCATTTATTTTTTCTTCCATTTACAGGACATTTCTTTAAAGAATAATAGAAAAAGAACAGGAAACCAGCCAACACCTCCGTCCATCCAGGCAGATCCTCTGGATGAGCATGTCTCTCATGTAGAATTTAGGGCTATGTTCACCACTCTAGAAAATTCTATAGCAGCTCAGAATGAATGGCCAGCTACTGTTCTAGCCAATCCAGTGGCCAATACTGCTGCAACCAAAATTTGGGACATCACCCGAATGAATCCTCCTTCTTTCATGGGGATCCAAGTCTGAAGAGGATCCACAGGAATTCTTAGATTCAGTTGAAAAGGTAATAGATGCTATGGGGGTGACATCTAGTGGTAGTGCTGAGTTGGTTGCATATCAGTTGCAAGATATAACCCATACATAATTTAAGTTGTGGAAGGTAGATAGGGGTAAGATGCAGGGCCTGTAGAATAGGAAGAGTTTGCTACAACTTTCTTAGATAGATTCTTCCCATTGGAGTTGATGGAGGCCAAGGTGTTAGAATTTATTAACTTGAGGCAGGAAAGCATGAGTGTGAAGGAGTATTCCCTCAAGTTTACTTAGTTAGCTAGATATGCTCCTAATGTGGTAGCTGACAACAGGTCCAAGATGAGTAAGTTTATGTCTGGTGTATCTGATAAAGTAGTCAATAAGTGCAGGACCATAATGCAGATTAGGGAGATGGATTTGTCTAGGTTGATGGTCCATGATCAACAAATTGAGGAGAAAAAGATTAAGGAGAAGGAGTGAGGAAACAAGAGAGCTAGGATAGGTATTTTTAATTTCAGCTAGCCAAAGTCAGAAGGCGGTAATCATCCTCAGTTTTATCAACGGTCTTCAGCCCCAGCACCCTTTTCAGCCAGTGCCCCAGTACCCAAATTTAGAAATGATAATAGGGATAGATCACCAGGCTTTAAGTCCCAAGGCAGTGTTAATAGTGCCCGTAAGAACCCTCTATGTTAAAAATATGGTTAAAACCATCAGAGAGAGTATAGAGTGGGTAGTGATGTATACTTCAGGTGTTGCAAGATAGGCCATTAGATTCAAGAGTGTCAGGTAGCTATTCAGAAAGGTAGGGATATTCCCCAACAGGGCCAGTCCTATCAGTTGTCAGTTTCATTCGGTCGCCCTACTCAGCAGGGTGCCACTTCCAGTGGTCAGCGTCTAAACAGATTATATGCTCTTCAGTCCCAGTAAGATCAGGAAAATTCTCTTGATATAGTTACTAGTACGTTCCAGGTCTTTCATTTACATTTCTATGCTTTACTACACCCTGGAGCTTCTCTTTATTTTGTAACACCTTATATAGCCGTCAACCTCGGAGTCAGTCTTAAAACTTTAGAAAATCCCTATTTAGTGTCTACCCCAGTGGGTGTTTCCATTATAGCTAAGTAGGTATACAGGAACTGTCCGATCACAATATCTCAGAAATTTATTTCAGTTGATCTCTTGGAGTTAGAGATGATAAATTTTGATGTCATTCTCGATATGGATTAGCTCCACTCATGCTATGTCTCAGTTGATTGTAGAAATAGAATAGTTCATTTTTAGTTCTCAAATGAACCATTCCTTAAATGGAGGGGTAGTACTACAACTCTCAGGGGTCAACTTGTTTCCTACCTTAGAGCGAGAAAAATGATATCCAAGGGGTGTATTTATCATCCTATTTAATTCAAAGACTCAAATTCAGAGACTCCAACCCTTGAGTCAGTTTTAGTAGTTAGGAAATTTCTAGATGTGTTCCCTGAAGATCTTCATGAAGTTCCTCCCAAAAGGGAAATCGACGTCGGAATAGGGTTTCTTCCAGACACTCAACCCATATCTATTCTGCTATACAGAATGTCTCCAGTTAAACTCAAAGAGTGAAAAAAATAGTTGAAGGATCTCCTAGATAAGGGATTCATCAGACCCAGCATCTCCCCATGGGGCACACGAGTTCTATTCATGCATAAGAAAAATGGTTCTCTCAAAGTGTGCATAGACTACCGTTAGTTGAACAAAGTCACAGTCAAGAATAAATATCCTTTCCTAGAATTGATGACTTGATTGACCTACTTTAGGGTGTCATCTACTTTTCCAAGCTAGACCTCAGATTAGGCTATTATTAGGTTAGGGTCAAGGAATGTGACATTCTAAAAATAGCTTTTCGAACTCGGTATGGTCACTTTGAATTTCTTGTCATGTCCTTTAGTCTCACGAATGCCCCAGTAGCCTTCATGGACTTGATGAATTGAGTGTTCAAGAAGTACTTGGACATGTTTGTCATAATATTTATTGATGACATTCTTGTTTACTCCCATAACAAAAATAACTATGGAGACCATCTCAGAAGAGTGTTACAGACTCTTAGAGCTCACTAGTTGTTTGATAAATTCAGTAAGTGTGAATTCTGGCAATGATCAGTAGCTTTTCTTGGCCATATTATTTCTGGTGATGGCATTAGTGTTGATCCTCAAAAGAAAGAGTCATTGAGAAACTAGCCTAGACCTATCTCTCTATCAGATATTAAGAGTTTCTTGGGTTTAGCTGGCTATTACCATCAGTTTGTTAAAGGGTTTTCTTATATTGCATCCCCAATGTCCATATTGACTCAGAAGAAAGTTAAGTTTCAGTGATCAAATTCCTATGAGAAGAGTATATAGGAGTTGAAGACTCGACTCACCTCAACCCTAGTTCTTACCTTCCCAGATGGTTCAGATAGGTTTGTTGTATACTGTGATACATCCTGAGTAGAATTGGGTCGTGTCCTCATCCATAGAGGTAGGGTCATAGTCTATACCTCTAGACATCTTAAACCCCATGAGAAGAATTATCCGACTTATGATATCGAGCTAGAAACTGTAGTGTCTGCCTTAATGATTTGGAGGCATTACTTATAGGGGGTGCATGTTGATGTATTCACAAATCACAAGAGTTTGCTGTATGTGTTCTCTAAGAAAGATTTGACTTTGTGTCAGACAATGTGGTTAGAGTTATTGAAAGATTATGACATGAGTGTTCTGTATCATTCGGGCAAGGCCAATGTAGTGACTGGTGCTCTCAGTAGATTGTCTATGGGTAGTGTTGCTTATGTTGAGGATGGTAATAAGAAGTTAGCTTAGGAAATCCATCAGCTTGCCCGACTAGGTATTCGCTTAGTTGATTCAGTAGTGTATGGGTGCAGAGTAGCTTAGAAATATCTCTAGTTTTCGAGGTGAAGGAAAAGTAGGATAGAGATCTCAGTTTAGTTAAGTTGAAAGAATCAGTCAGATATCAGAAAGTTGAGGTTTTCTCTCAAGGGGAAGATGGTGTGCTGCATTGTCAGGGTCGGCTTTGTGTACCTGCTGTAGATGACTTGAGGCAATGAATTTTCGCAGAAGTGCATGGTGCATGTTACTCTATTTATCCAGGGGCCAGTAAGATGTACCATAATTTGTAGGATATCTATTGGTAGAGTGAGATGAAGAGAGATATTGCAGAGTTTGTAGCTAAGTGCTCTATATGTCAGCAGGTTAAAATTGATCACCAAAAGCCTAGTGGGTCCATGCAGGAGTTTAGTATTCCCATGTGGAAATGAGAAAAAGTGAACATAGACTTTGTGATGGGTCTACCTCATACTCGTCATCAGGACGATCCTATTTGGATAATCATAGGCAGAAAAAACCAAATCAACTTATTTTTTGCTAGTCCTTACCTTTTATTTTGCCGAGGACTACGCGAAACTCTACCTTAAAGAGATGGTTAGGCTGCAAGGTGTTCCCTTACCCATCATTTCATATAGAGGTACCCAGTTTACCTCTCATTTTTAGAAAGTGTTCTAAAAGGGTCTTGGTACCCAAGTCCACCTCAGTACAGCCTTTCACCCTCAGACAGACGGTCAAGCAGATAGGACCATTCAGACTCTTGAAGATATGCTGAAAGAATGCATAGTTGATTTTAAAGGTAGTTGGGATGACCACTTTTCTTTGATTGAATTTTCATATAATAATAGCTATCATTCCAGTATTCAGATGGCTTAGTTTGAAGCTCTCTAGATTAGGAGATGCAGATCTTCTATTGGTTAGTTTGATGTAGGTGAGTCTGCAGTAGTAGGGCCTAACTTGGTATTTAATGCCTTTGAGAAGGTTTAGTTGATCAGAGAAAGGCTTAGAGTAGCCCAGAGCCGACAAAAATTGTATGCAAATGTGAGGAGAAAGGATCTCAAGTTTTTGGTCGGTGATTTTGTGTACTTGAAAATATCTCCCATGAAGGGGGTAAAGAGGTTTGGCAAGAAAGGCAAACTAAGTCTCAGATATGTCGGTCCCTACAACATTCTAAGTTATTTCAGAAAGGTAGCTTACGATCTTGAGTTGCCTTCAGATCTAGCTTCAGTACACCCAGTGTTCCATGTCTTATTGTTGAAGAAGTGTATTAGTGATCCAGCTGTAGTTGTTCCCCTAGAAAGCGTAGATGTTCACAACAGTTTTTCCTCTGAGGAAGTTCCAGTCAAAATTCTTGATTATTAAGTTTGTAGACTAAGGAACAAAGAAATTCCACTAGTCAAAGTTCTTTGGCAGAATAAGTACGTTGAGGGAGCCACTTGGGAAGAAAAAGTAGATATGTGGACCAAGTACGCTCATATTTTCTCCATGAATTAAGATTCAATTTAACGTACTAATGTTCTTAAGATTTCTCTCTATTATGCTCAGTTTCAGTTGCATATCATGTTCAGGTGAGTCATGCATTTACAAATCAGTTCAGTCATGCATTCATGCATTAGATATGCATGTTCAACGTGTAAGCTCAGTCCATCAGTTTTTCTTAGCTTAACCAGTTTCATTCGAGGACCAATGATCCTAGGGGGGAGATATTGTAATACCCCGTATTTCCCTAGCATAATTTAAGTCCCAATACATGAGTATTCAAATATAAAATTTTCGAAATACCCATTATTTTTCAATTTAGAGACTGTCATTGCATAGTAAATTCAATTAGCTTTCCAATGATATAAAATTCGGCCAAATCTGATAATCGGGTAAGAATTTGTGGCGATTTAAAATTTTAGTTGTTAAACACCGTCATTTTGGTCACTAGCGTATCACAGAGTCAGTCTAAATGACAATTGTCAATTTTCAGTAGGGGATCACGATATTGGCGCATCGCGCTAATGGACAAAATGAGGATTGTTGATTTCTAGTGTGCCGACACGATTGCACAGCGTCGTGTCGGAGCCAAAAGTCGGGATCTTCAGTTTACAACCAAGTTTTTAAATTTATTTAGGGGTATTTAGGTCTTTTTCCACGGCCCTAATCAACCTAAAACACTAGATTTAACCTCAAAGTGAGCCAAATAATAATTTTTTATTCAATTCCTCTCAAAATTAAAGATCCCCTTTTCAAGAACAAGATATCCTAGCTCTCAAATTCATGACTAAATCTCAAGAACTCACCATCAATCCTCTCAAATTCATCAACCCTGGTATGTTAAATGTTCATCCATGGGTTTATTCCACCCATGGAGTCTAAGTATCCAATATAAATTGTAAAATTATTATCTTTTCATGTTATCTTGATTTTAAAATTATGATTAAACGATGAATTGCCATGAATCTTGTTCTATACCATGTTTCAGCAAAATTGATGTCAATTACTACACTTCATATGTTTAAATATGCTTGTCCACTGATTTAATTCATGATTTCTAATAATGGTGTTGAAATTGTGCTTTACTAAAAGTTTTGGTCTAATTCTTATGCTTAATGTACACCATGCATATCAAGTGTTTGATAAAATGCTTACAAGAAAAAATATTAAATAAAAGCCTTCATGCTATGTCCTCCAAGCTTTAGTCGTTTTACTATTATTGTTTTGAGTCCTGGGGGTACTGAATACCCTACAACCATAGTTTTTTACTTAGGCATGTTTTAGTAGCTTTAGAATAACTTTAGATTATATTATGATCATTATCAAAACAGTCAGTTAAACTCAGAACAATCTAGAATTTCAGTGTCTTTCAGTTGGGAGTAAGATTTAGCACCGAGCGACTATAGGGATGGTGGATTCCCTGTCAGATAGGTAGAGTCTCTAGTAACAGTTCCTAAATTCCAAAACTACTTAGCCTGCGTAGGATATGAGAAGTCACTTGTCAGTTTAGGCTTGACTATCTCACAGGGGTCACCCGTCAGATAAGGCTTGATATCCTTCGTCCTTTGGGACAATATAATATACCATACTAGTGGATCCACATAGCCAACGTTAGCATCCGTGGCACGGTATTAACACCCTTCTAAGTAGGGTTACAGGTTGGACCCCAGATTAGCTCAGATTGGGGAATGTCGATTAGATCATACCTCCTACAGTCTCAGTCACAATCTCAGTCATAGTCTTAGTTACAGTCTTAGTCTAGTAATCAGTTCAGACATTCAGTCTTTGTGTTGTTTGACCAAAGCATACAGATATCAGTTATCTTAGTATTTCAGTTTACAAATTTTATTCAGTTCGTGTTATATTCTTGGTCATTCATCCTCAGTATCTACAAATTTTATGTACCTTCAATATTTATAAACATTCATGCATTCTATTCAGTACTCCATTTTATACATGTATATTCAGATAATTATTATTCTTGTTCATAAAACCATGCATATCAGCGTACCTCATTTAGCATACTAGTACATTCAAAGTATTGATTGCATACCATTTTTTTGTGCTATGATGTATTATATCAGAGGTTCTGACGCACAATTTTTGGATCGTGCTTAGACTTCTCAGACTCTCATTAGTAGTAGTGGTGAGTCCTCATATTTTGAGAATGGATTATTTTATTTCACGCTTCCAATTTAGTAGTTAGTTGGAGTTAGTTGGGGCCTGTCCCATCATCTCATAATAATTAAGTTTAGAGGCTTTTAGACACTACAGTTAGTTATTTAGTATTCAGAATTCAGTTGACATATCAGTTAGTTATTCAGTTTAACTTAGATTTTAGTATTTATTCAGACTCAGATAGTTATTTATTCATATTCATAATTCAGTATTTGTTTCAGTTATTAAAACCTTATGGCATATCAATTATTCTTCCACATTTATGGTTATGTTAATCAGTGTTCACAACAGGTACTAGCTTATGGGTTAACTTGTGGTCCCTTGGGACTGTAAGCATCGTGTGATGCCTAGGGTGTACTCTCAGGGCGTTACAAACTTGGTATCAAATACTAAGGTTTTAAAGAGTCCTAGGAAGTTTGAAAGCTGTGTCAAGTAGAGTCTTGTGCATGGGTGTGTAGCATGCAACACTTATGGACAAGAGGCTACAAGTCATTTAGAAAAAGTTTTCCTTTTTTCAGTATTCATGTCATGTGAGTGAGCATGAGCTCAAGTTAAACTCTCAGTCTAATCCATTTCTTTCTTCCATTTACAAAACATATCTCCCAAGAAGAACGAAAAAGAATAGGAAACTAGCCAGCACCTCTGCCCGTCCAGCCAAATCCTTTAGACGAGCATGTCTCTCAAGTAGAATTTAGGGCTGCATTCACCACTTCAGCAAATTCTGTAGTAGCTCAGATTGAATAGCCAGCTGCTTTTCTGGCTAATCTAGTGGCCTATACTGATGCTTTGGGACTACACCCAGTTGAATCCTCTTTCTCTCACAGGATCCAAGTCTAAAGAGGATCCATAGGAATTCTTGTATATGGTTCAAAAGGTAATAGATTCTATAGGGGTGACATCCAGTGAGAGTGCTGAGTTGGCTGCATATTAATTATAGGATGTAGTCCATATATGTTTTAAGCAGTGGAAGGTAAATAGGGGTATAGATGGAGGGCCTATAGAATGCGAAAAGTTAGCTACAACTTTCTTAGACCTATTATTCCAATTGGAGTTGAGAGAGGCCAAGGTGTTAGAATTTATTGACTTGAGGTAGGGCAACATGAGTGTGAAGGAGTTTTTCCTCAAGTTTACTCAGTTAGCTATACATGCTCCTCATGTGGTAGCTGACAACAGGTCCAAGATGAGTAAGTTTGTGTTTGGCGTATCTAATAGTGTGGTCAAGGAGTGCAAGACCGCAATGCTGATTAGGGAGATGGACTTGTCTACGTTGATGGGTTATTCTTAACAAATTAAGGAGAAGAATATTAAGAAGAGGGAGATAGAAAATAAGAGAGCTAGGACGGTTAGTTTTAATTTTAGCCAGCCAAAGTCAGAAGGTGGTAACTGTCCTCATTTTCATCAAAGGTCTTCAACCCTGTACCCAAATTTAGAAATGATAATAGGGATAGAGCACCAGACTCTCATTCCATTGCAGTGTTAACAATACCCGTACGAACCCTCTATGTAAAAAATATGGCAAAAATCATCAGGGAGAGTATAGAACGAGCAATGATGTGTGCTTTGGGTGAGGCAAGCCAGGACATCAGATTTGGGAGTGTTGGGTATTTGCTTAAAAAGGTAGACATTTATGCCAACAGGGTCAGTCCTACCAGTCATCAGTTCCATTCAGTCGCTCGACTCAGCAGGGTGTCGCTTTTAGTGCTACTAATGGTCAACGTTCGAACAGATTATATGCTCTTCAGTCCCGACAAGATCAGGAAAATTCTCCTGACGTAGTTACTGGTACATTATAGGTCTCTCATTTACATATCTATGCTTTACTAGACCCTGGAGCTTCTCTTTATTTTGTAACTTCTTATATAGCCGTCAACTTTGGAGTTAGTCCCAAAACTCTATAGAGCCCTTCTCAGTGTGTACCCCAGTGGGTATTTCCATTATAGCCAGGCAGGTATACAGGAACTGTCCAATCGCAAAATCTTAGAAAGTTACCTTAGTTGATCTTCTAGAGTTAGAGATGATGATTTTGATGTCATTCTCGGTATGGATTGGCTCCACTCATGTTATGCCTCAGTTGATTATAGAAATAGAATAGTTCATTTTCAGTTCTCAAATGAACCATTCCTTAAATTGAGGGGTAGTACTACATCTCTCTGGGGTCAACTTGTTTCCTACCTTAGAGCGAGAAAAATGATATCCAAGGGGTGTATTTATCATCCTATTCAATTCAAAGACTCAAATTCAGAGACTCCAACCCTTGAGTCAGTTTTAGTAGTTAGGAAATTTCTAGATGTGTTCCCTGAAGATCTTCATGAAGTTCCGCCCAAAAGGGAAATCGACTTTGGAATAAGGTTTCTTCCAGACACTCAGCCCGTATCTATTCTTCCATACAGAATGGCTCCATCTGAACTCAAAGACTAAAATAACAGTTGAAGGATCTCCTAGATAAGGGATTTATCAGACCCAACATCTCCCCGTGGGGTGCACCAATTCTATTCATGCGTTAGAAAGATGGTTCTCTCAAAATGTGCATAGACTACCGTCAGTTGAACAAAGTCATAGTCAAGAATAAATATTCACTTCCTATAATCGATGACTTTTTTGACCAACTTCAAGGTGCCAGCTACTTTTCCAAGATAGTCCTCAGATCAGGCTATCATCAGCTCAGGGTCAGGAAATGTGATATTCTGAAAATAGCTTTTCAAACTCGATATTGGAACTTCAAATTTCTAGTCATGTCGTTTGGTCTCACGAATGACCCAACAACCTTCATGGACTTGATGAAACTAGTGTTCAAGTAGTACTTGGACATGTTCATTATAGTCTTCATTGATGTTATTCTTGTTTACTCCCGTAGCATAAATGATCATGTAGACTATCTTAAAATAGTGTTACAGGGTCTTAGAGCTCACTAGTTGTTCGCTAAATTCAGTAAGTGTGAATTTTGGCTAAGATCGGTAGATTTTCTTGGCCATATTATTTCTAGTGATGGCATTTGAGTTAATCCTCCAAAAATTAAGGTGGTGAGAAACTGGCCTAGACCCATCTCTCCATCAGATATTAGGAGTTTCTTGGGTTTACCTGGCTATTATCGTCGATTTGTTGAAGGGTTTTCTTCTATTGTATCCCCCATGTCCAGATTGACTCAAAAGAATGTCAAGTTTCAGTGGTCATATTTCTATAAGAAGAGTTTTCAGGAGTTGAAGACTCGACTTACCTCAGACCTAATTTTTACCTTGCCAAATGGTTCAGATGGGTTTGTTGTGTACTGTGATACATCCAGAGTAGGATTTGGTTGTGTTCTCATGCAGAAAGGTAAGGTCATAGCCTATGCCTTTAGATAGCTTAAACCCCATGAGTTGAATTATTCGACTTATTATCTCGAGCTAGAAGCAATAGTATTTGTCTTACAAATTTGGAGGCATTACTTATATGGGGTGCATGTTGATGTGTTCATATATCACAAGAGTTTACATTATGTGTTCTCTGAAAAACATTTGAATTTATGTCAGAGAAGGTGGTTAGAGTTATTAAATGATTATGACATGAGTGTTCTGTATCATTCGGGCAAGGACAATTTAGTGGCTGATGCTCTCAGTTGTCTATGGGTAGTGTTGCTCATGTTGAAGATGGTAAGAAGAAAAAAGCTTAGGAATTCCATCAGCTTGCCCGACTAGGTGTTCAATTAGTCGATTCAGCAGATGGTAGTGTATGGGTACAGAGTATCTCAGAATCATCTTTAGTTTTCGAGGTGAAGAAAAATCAGGATAGAGATCCCAGTCTAGTTAAGTTTAAAGAATTAGTCAGTTATTAGAAAGTGGAGGTTTTCTCTCAAGGGGGATTTGGTGTGCTGCGTTGTCAGGGTCGACTATGTGTACCTGGTGTAGATGACTTGAGGCAATGAATTCTTGCAGAAGCGCATGGTGCGCATTACTCTATTCATCCTGGGGCCACTAAGATGTACCGCAATTTGTGGGAGATCTATTGGTAGAGTGAGATGAAGAGAGATATTATAGACTTTGTGATAGGTCTACCTTATACTCATCATCAGCTCATTTCTTGCTAGTCCATACCTCTTATTCAGCCGAGGACTAAGTCAAACTCTACCTCAGAGAGATAGTTAGGTTGCAAGGTATTCCCTTATCCATCATCTCATATAAAAGTACCCAGTTTACCTCTTATTTCTGGAAAGTGTTCCAAAAGGGTCTTGGTACCCAAGTTCACCTCAGTACAGCCTTCCACCCTCAGATAGACGGTCAAGCAGAAAAGACCATTCAAACTCTTGAAGATATGCTGAGAGCATGCGTAGTTGATTTTAAAGAAAGTTGGGATGAACACTTGTCTTTGATTGAATTCACATATAATAATAACTATCATTTCAATATTTAGATAGCTCCGTTTGAAACTCTCTATTGTAGGAGATGTAGATCTCCGATTGGTTGGTTGGAAGTGGGTGAGGCCGCAGTAGTAGGGCATGACTTGGTGTTTGATTCCTTAGAGAAGATTTAGTTGATCAAAGAAAGGATTAGAGCAGCCTAGATACAACTAAAATCGTATGTAAAAGTGAGGAGAAAGGATCTCAATTTTGAGGTTGGTGATTTTGTGTACTTAAAAATATCTCCCATGAAGGGGGTAAAGAGCTTTGACAAGAAATGAAAACTAAGTTCCCAATATGTTGGTCCCTACAAAATTCTCAGTCGTTTCGGAAAGGTAGCTTACTAGCATGAGTTAACTTTAGATCTAGCTTCAGTACACCCAGTGTTCCATGTCTCATTGTTAAAGAAGTGTATTGGTGATCCAGCTGTATTTGTTCTCCTAAAAAGCGTAGATGTTCATAACAGTCTTTCCTATGAGAAAGTTCCAATTGAAATTCTTGATCATCAAGTTCGTATACTAAGAAACGAAGAAGTTCCACTAGTCAAAGTTCTTTGGCAGAATCAGCCCGTTGAGAGAGTCACTTAGGAAGTAGAAGCAGATATGCGGACCAAGTACCCTCATATTTTCTCCGCGAATTCATATTTGGTTTAAGGTACTAATCTTCTTAATATTTCTCTATATCATGCTCAGTTTCAGTTGTACATCATGTTCATGTCAGTGGTGTATTTAAAAATCAGTTCAGTCATGTATTTCATGCATCAAATATGCATGTTCAGTGTGTACGCTCAGTCCATCAGTTTTTCTCAGCTTAACCAGTCTCATTCGAGGATTAATGATCCCAAGGGGGAGATATTGTAATACCCCATATTTTCCTAGCATAATTTAAGTTCCAATACATGAGTATTTATATATAAAATTTTTGAAATACCCATTATTTTTCAGTTTAGAGCCCGCCATTGCATAGAAAATTCAATTAGCTTTTTAACAATATAAAATTTTCCTAAATCCGATAACCGGGTAAGAAGTTATGGGGATTTTAATTTTCAGTCGTTAAACACCGTCATTTTGGTCACTAGCGCATCGCGAAGCCAGTCTAAATAGCAATTATCAATTTCCAGTAAGAGAATACGATATTGGCGAGTTGCGCCAATGGACAAAATGAGGATTGTCGATTTCCAGTGGCCCAACACGATTGCACCGCGTCACGTCGGAGCCAAGAATTGGGATCTTCAGTTTCCAGCCCGAGTTTTTAAATTCGTTTAGGGGTATTTGGTTCTTTTTTCGTGGCCCTAATCAACCTAAAACATGAGATTTAACCCCTAAGTAAGCTAAATAATCATCATTTATTCAATTCCTCTCAAAATTAAAGATCCCCTTCTCAAGAACAAGAAACCTTAGCTCTCAAATTCAAGACCAAATCTCAAGAACTCACCATCAATCCTCTCAAATTCATTAACCCAGCAATGTTAAATGTTCATCCATGTGTTCCTTCCACCCATGGAGTCCAAGTATCCAATTTACATTGTAAAATTATGATCTTTTTAAGTTATCTTGATTTTAAAATTATGATTAAACCATGAATTTCCATGAATCTTGTTCTATACCATGTTTTAGCGAAATTGATATCTATTACTACACTCCATATGTTTAAATATTGTTGTCCACTGATTTAATTCATGATTTGTGATAATGGTTTTGAAATTGTGCTTTACTATAAGTTTTGGTATAATTCGCATGCTTAATGTACACCATGCATATCAAGTGTTTGATAAAATGCTTACAAGAATAAATATTTAATAAAAGCCTTCATGCTATGTCCTCCAAGCTTTAGTGTCGTTTGACTATTATTGTTTTAAGTCTTGGGTATATTGAATACCCGAAAATCATAGCTGCTTACTTAGTCTCGTTTCAGTATCTTCAGAATAACTTCAAATTATATTATAAGTATTATCAGAATGGTCAGTTAAACTCAGAATAGTCTAGAATTTCAGTGTCTTTCTGTTGGTAGTAAAATTTAGCACTGAGAGAGTGTAGGGATGGTGTCTTCCCCATTAGATAGGCAAAGCCACTAGTAGTAGTCCCTAAGCTCCAGAACTACATAGCCAGCGTAGGATATGAGAAGTCACCCATCAGTTTAGGCTTGACTATCTCGCAGGGGTCACCCATCAGATTAGGCTTGACACCCTTCGTCCTTCGGGACAATACAGTATACCAGACTAGTGGATCCACATAGCCAACGTTAGTACCCATGGCATGGTATTAACGCTCTTCTAACTAGGGCTACAGGTTGGACCCCAATTAGCTCAGATTAAGGAATGTCGGTTAGATGATACCTCCTACATTCTCAGTCACAATCTTAGTTACAGTTTTAGTCTAGTAATCAGTTCAGACATTCAGTCTTAGTGTTGTTTGACCAAATTATACAGATATCATTTATCTCAGTATTTAAGTTTACAGATTTTATTTAGTTCATGTTATATGCTTGGTCATACATCTTCAATATCTACAGATTTCACGTACTTTCAGTATTTAAAAATATCCATGCATTCTATTCAGCACTCCATGTTTTACATGTATATTCAGATAATTATTATTCCTGTTCATGAAACCATGCATAACAGCCTACCTCATTCAAAGTACATTCAAAGTACTGATCGCATAGCTTTTTTTGGCTATGATGTATTATACCATCGGTTCTGATGCCCAGTTCCCTAATCACGCTTAGACTTCTCAGACTCTCAACAGTATCAGTGGTGAGTCCTCATATTTTAAGGATGAATTATTTTATTTCATGCTTCCAGCCTAGTAGTTAGTTAGGGCCTGTCCCATCAACTCATGATTTTCAGTTTAGAGGCTTTCAAACACTATAGTCAGTTATTCAGTATTCAGACTTCAGTTGACATGTCAGTTAGTTATTCAGTTTATCTCAAATTTTAGTATTTATTCAGACTCAGATAGTTATTTTCTTAGATTCATAATTCAATATTTGTTTCAGTTATTAAAACCTTATGGCGTACCGGTTATTCTTCCGCATTTATGGTTATGTTATTCAGTGCTCACAACAGGTACCATCTCATGGGTTAGCTTGTGGTCCCTCGGGACTATAAGCACCGTTTGACGCACAGGATGTACTCTCGGGGCATTACAACTATCATTTATACTAGTTAGCATATCATAATTTTCATTTAATTAGATATAAAAATTTATCTTTGAAACGATTATGCAGTAGGGGTAAAATATTCAATTAAAAGAATTAAGAGACATAATTAAATGAATATAATTAAGACATTAACTATTGATTGTTTTTTCAAAAAAGAAATATATATAGCAGTTAAAAATGTGAGTACCTGTTGTGATCTTTCGATTTTATTTTCTTACTCTTTTAATATTGTTCTTCTTTATTATATAATCAATGCACGATTTAACATAGAATAATTTTTTTTGAAGATCAAAGGTGGAAGAACATGGAAATGCATATTCAGATATCTAATAAAGAAGACAATTATAGTAAAAGGTGAAAAGTTGATTAATTGAATTTAAAGATTTTTTTGAATTGTTAAAAATAAAATAAATAGCTAAATTAGTGATATTAGTATATAGACTTTTCATATACCTCTTTTACAATATAGCTCCATATATAATACTCTTAATATCCAAAGTAACAATCATAGAATTATGTGTCATTCTACATAAATATGCATATTTGTAGTAGTTTTTAAAATAAATATTTACAATTTAGAAGAGTGATTGGAGAAGCTATCCGTATGAGGAAAGAGCATATTTATTTTAGATGTGTATATTATTTCTTAGAAATTGTACATCAAATTAATGAAAAAAAAATTGCAACATCGGTGTCAAAAAAGATTAATGAAATTTCTATAGAGTTCTTCTGCTTGATCTTTCAGAACCTTTTGCAAATTTACCTAGATACAACTTTGAGAGTTTTGATCCCAGTTAAATCTTGATGAATAATTATCACAAAAATATTTCATGAACATCATGGACAATAGACATGTGCATATTTTAATACTCAAACTTAACACAAATAAAAAATTCACGAACAAATTAAATGGTTATAGTATTATGTCAACTTCTTTGGTAAAAGTTTAAAGAAAATTAAAAAATCACAAAACATTTAAGTTATACTGCTATGTATAGGGATACCAGATATGTATAAATGATTTTTTAAATTCATCTCTAAAAATTTAACATCACCATCAAACATTCTTTTTCAGCTTGATGAATTTATGTTTGACTGTTTTGACATCAGAAAATCTAAAGAATATATCTACAATCTTCTTTGAAGTGGTAGTCGTATTGCCACATCAACTTTTTCAAGTTATCTCTTTCGATTATGAAACACATGATTGAAGAAGGAAAAAATTGATAAAAAAAAGAAAAATATACATATACATCTACATTATTATTATTATTATTATTGTTGTTGTTGTTGTTGTTGTTGTTGTTGAAAAAGAACGTGAAAATGAACATCCAATAAATGCATAAGATGAATGTTATTTATAGAGTGAAAAGAGAGTTGAGGAGACATGCTATTTAAGTAAAAAATATAAATAGATGAAGCTTTTTTTTTTTTTTTTTTTATAAATCACAAGATAAAATTAGATGTAATAAATATGATAATTTTTTTAATTATTAAATAAATTGACCAATAAAAAAAATTAACAAAATAGGCAAAAAATATTTTTTTTTTTTACGTTATGACTCCATCTGTTGGTGAAGTTAATAAGGATATGAAGTGAAAAAGTATTTATTGAATTATTTTTGGGGGGAAAGAACAGAAATGCCACTTCAAATTAAGCTATTTAAATGGCCATGGAATTTAAATTCTATTTTCTAGCCATTTCAATTTACTGGCTTGTTCTATACCGTTTCTACTCACTTTCTATACAGTTTCTATACAAATCTTATACATATAAATATTCTATATGAAAACTATACAATTTTGATATACAATTTATACAATAGTTGTACATTTTTTTTTTTTATACTTTTTATACAACAATTATTTAATTTTCATACACTTTATATATATTTTATACATATACATAGTTGATAGAACTATACAATTTCTATACATGTATCTTATATAGTAACATATTCTACTTAACAATTATATCGTTTTTGATATAATTTAATTATTATTTCTTAATAATTAAAAAAAGCAGAATATTTGATCAGTTAAAAAATTTATATCAAAAAAAAAAAAATTAAAATATTTTTAATAGGGCCGAATTGCCCAAGTTGAAAATACTATATCAGTATTGTATATGGACTGTATCAATATTTTATATAGACTGTATATGGATTAAGTAGGTTAAAATGACTCAAATTGCGAATGAATAGGAAATGGCCATAAAGTGATATTTTTTTACCCGACTGAACATTATATATCCATATGCCCAAACTTGAGTTATTCTTTTTAAAAAAAGGCTACACAATGTCTTTTTTCCTTGTTTTCTTACGGCCAATCCGTTATTATCAGTGGAGGGAGTTAGGACACTCAACAGCCCAATTTATTTCACTACAATAAGTAGTGTTTTATATGTTTGCATTAAATTAATTTTTTTTCCATATATTTTCAATTTTAAACCAGAAAAATGAGATAAAATGATTAAAAAAAAAAGAGAATAAAGATAAATAGGAATGGAGATCATACAAAGATGCCACACCGCCTTCTATATGACCTTCCTTGATATTATATATAGATTTGAGATATAATATTATTTGTATCATTTAAATAGATACAATATTTATTTTAGCATTACTTGCTACTTTTTAATAATTTTTCTTTTATATAGTTCTATTGATTGACATTAGACACACGTGCAAAGCACGCACACACACACACACATATATATATATATATATATATATATATATATATATATATATATATAATCCATACATAACATATATATTGATAGCGAATTGAAAGAAAAAGCCAAAGAATCAGTTAAGAAGAAAGCGGATGAAGTGAAACAAGAGGCTAAACAGACAGCTAGAAAGAAGACTTTTAAAAAAGGTTTTTTTGCCTGGATGAATTTAGTTGAAACGTGTATAATTAATTATGTATAAGGTGTATAAAAATGTAAAAACGTGTATACATACCTTTTATTCACTGTTATGCACGTTTATACATTTGCATACATTAAGGGTAAAGATGTATAAAGTGGTATAAAGTTGTATATCGCGCAAAATTGGGTCTGTCGGTGTAACTAATTTTATGGGCTATGTAAATGTAAATATATTTTAAAAATCCCTTTTTTTTTTATAGTAGTTTATTTGATTCAATATTTTTGGTTTTCTTTTTCTTAAATGTTTTTTATGGTTGTCAAAATTAAAAATAAAATTAAACCAAACAACGAAAAGTGTCTGTTCGTTAATTCAGTTTTCAATTTGGAATGATTTTTCAATTTTGGCTTTGACTAAAATTTGATTTGGTCCTCAAAAGGGCTATATTTATAATTTTGCCTATTTAGACGACTTAGTGATTTGCACTTTTGTCCCAACTTTGTGATGCCTTTCATAGCAAACAACTCTTTCATGGGACACAAGTTTATATTCTTATATCATAAAATTCTGCTAAGTTATGTTTGGGCAAGTATTCAATTTATAAAAAACTTATGCCCCATTCGTAAGTTGGATTATTAAAGGGCAAAAATCAAAGACTAACTCATGGGCAAAACATGCAGTATTATTTCAATTTTGTGGTGTTATATTTATAAGGCTGCCCATCTTTGAAAACGACTCTCGAGATCTGAATATTTGTTTCAAAATTCAAATCTAGTGACCTTTAAATTCTAGACCAGTACAATTTTGAAAAGATGGTTAATTGTTAAACAATCCCACAAAAGTGGCTTAAGGTGTAGATCGATTTTGTATCATGTTCGTGAAAATACATTATTGTCTTGTTACCCCCAAACAAATAACCTCTTGGAGTCCTCCAGGGTGGCATTCTTTTTGCAAAATTTAGCCTGATGAGCTTGTAAATACCTAGCAAGAAGATTTTAACTCTGACAATCTTCTTTGTACCTCTTAACTAATAAAGTTAAAAATCTTCATGAATTGCTTGACTGAAGGAAAAAAGTACAATAACGTATGAAGTAACTCATACAACATCCAACATCCAACATCCAAAACATATCTTAATCAAGGCAAGCTAACAATTTGCTTGAAGAGTATTCTGGTTCTTTTATTTGGTTAATTGATTCCTTCCAGCTACTCCTATCCATTTTTAATATCCTAGGGACTCATCAATCTTCTTTACGCATAGGGCGGAAGTAATTTAGTTCCAACGAATTCAACTAACTCAATATTTTTCTTCACAGAGAATAACAAATATATTGATCCCACGATTGCAAAAATGCGATGAATTCAGTGGCGACAACAAAAATAATGAGCCCATCAAATTTAAATCTTGCATTCCATGGGCTTTGTATTGGATTACCATTGCAAATATGTAGCTGTTGTGTTGCCAGTATCGCCATAAACAATATCCAAGTTAGCTTCCATTAGTTTCTTCATGAGTAAGCTAGCCTTCTCTCGAGCTCTCACCGACCCTCTAACAGAGAGATCAGCTACCACAGATAAAAACTCGGGTAATCTTACAGCATCTCTTATGCATTCCTCACTTTCATCAAATAAACGGAGTAGAATGTCAGCAGCTCCTTCTTTACTTAACATGCACTTTCCCTTCAAAATTTCTATCATAAATGGGACAATTCGGTCTGACTCTTTCAAAGCAGTTAGTCCCTCTTCAAACCTTGCAAGCAAGCAGAGGATCGACAAGGATGTTCCAGCCAGATCCCCACAATCAGAATTTTCGACTAACTTGATTAGCACTGGAACTGCCCTTGCATGGACAGCCACCGTACAATTCCCATGAAACTGCACCAGTTCAGACAATGTACTCAGGAAGTGATGGGAAGCAGGGCCTCGTGGTCTCGAGATGGCCTTTATGAGAGCCTCAACAGTTCCAGCCACCCCAAATTTTGCCTTGTTCTTATCTAGCATTGCCAAACTGCAGAGAAGTGAAGCTGCTAGCCTACTTGGTTCAGCTGAAGTGTAAGATAGGATCACTGAGTTGAGAAATAGGATTTTGTCCATGTCTGCTAGAGATTGCTTAAGATTAGGATTTAGTGAGAGGTTGAAAAGAATGGAGAGTGCGAGAAGTTGAGTATTAGTTGAGTACGCAGACATGGATAGGTTCAGTAAGGTAGAAATGGCACCATCTGCTTGCGCTAACAAGTTCCGGTTTTGAGGACTCACCTTTGTGATTGAAACCAAGGTTAGCAGACCTTTCTGCTGATTCTCATGGTATTCAGATTGCAATTCAGAAAGGGATTCAGCAATTGCCTCCCGTGCCCTCGCCATTTTTCCTTTACAGATGATTCAAACTCCTCAGTGATGATTTTGTAGAGTATTAATCTTTTTTCATGAACGTCAGGACATCAATGCAACTATATAATGACAATTTAGGACGGCCTCCAATCATTGGATTCTCAACCTAAAGGATATTTAAAAAAATTCTTTTTAGCACAAGCAGCCAATACAATCAGTCTCTGCTAATTACCTGGATATTTTATTTTGCATATGCCTGGCAAATTCTCTAATACACGTGAACTTCGATGATGACATAGTTAATTTAATCGGATGAAACAGTCAGCAACAGAACATGCAGTCTGAAATCACAATACACATAAATCCAAGGACAATAGGCCAACAAACAATTCACAACCAAGGATATCAGTCAATAAATCACCAATATACCTCTAGACAATTTTGTGGATCTCTACCAGATGAATCTAGATTCTGTTAGAATTTTTGGATGCTATTTTACTTAAACCTATCTTGGAGGCTATTATGCCTATATTAAGGGACAAATATTCTCACCCACATTTTTTCACTAAATTCTTGTTTCTTCATATTTTGTTTGTCATTGAAATTTATTTTTCATGAAGTAAATTATGTTGCAAACAATATCAATCTCAATTTTAAAGTTCATACTCTTCATCAGATGCAAAGGTTCTATATTGAGGCAGACACCAAGTTGCAACACCTCGACTAACCAAAAAATTACCTAGTATTTTTTTTACCTCTGCTAGGATTTGAACCTGAGACCATACTATTCTTAACCCACTTCATTGACCACTAGACCGCACACTTGGATGCACCTCCTACAACATGAGGGTAAATTAGTTGCTATGGCCTAGAACACCTAAAGCTGTTCGTTTAACAATACGAACATTAAAACACCATACAAAATACATATTAATAGTTTGCAATTTAACCTATTTCAGTTGAGAATCAAAGCAACAAACGTTACAATGATGAATGAAATGATTATCACAGCCTTGAAAGTTGAAACAAAACATATAATCAAATTTAAACAGAGAAGGTAATGCAGTATTATGAGCTAATAAAACATTTAAAACTCTAGAAATTTTTCATTATCATAAATTGCCATAAGTATTGGTTACTATAACTATTAAGCAGTGCTAAAACATTAATATTACTTATTGCATTCAGCAAATACGTAAGACTGGTAATCAATTCTTATAACTAAGTAAAAACAAGTTTTATGTTGCACCGTGATTTTAGTTTATTTTCTCTTCCATAGGAGAAAGTATTGTTCTACAGTGTTTCAATTATAAATTCTTTCTACCTTCTGTTGTCTCTTTCATTCCCTCCTCGTTTTAATTAATTAAACTCTCAATTACCTTAATCTTGATTAGTGATCTCTTAATCTTCTTGTTTATTTTATGTGGTAAATGGTACAACTAGCTAGTACTGTATGGAAATTTTGTTTTACTGATTCAATTACCAAGGGATCAAATAATTGGAGTTCAGTTTACGTTATTATTGTACTTGTGTTAACCATTCTTCTAATGCTTGCCAACTGTTATTACTGGGAAAATGGCGGACCTTGGGTATCACAGAAGACACCGAAGACACAGAAGTGCCAAGAAATGTATGAAGAAATTTCAAAATGTTTACAAGTATCACAAGAGACCTTAGATCAAGTTGGATGAGTTGGGCTATTACACATCTTTTAGGTTATCTTAATTGCGTAAACTACATAAGTACCATTATGATGAGTGACCTTGTTTTTTTTTATAAGAATAGTCTTATAAAACTAATATTTTTTTATAAATAGTATAATTACCTATTTGTCCCTCAATATCTCAAATGTTTTCAAACAATTTCATACTTATTTATCTTTTAACTTTTCTTTTTTTCTTTTTTCTTTTACTTT